>NW_024081292.1:199760-472110 GCF_003009895.1 Hyaena hyaena | reverse complement strand
TTGATTTTTGTGCATGGTGTGAGAAAATGATCTAGTTTCATTCTTCTGCATGTTGCTGTCCAGTTATCCCAACACCATCTGTTAAAAAGGCTGTCTTTTTTCCATTGGATATTCTTTCCTGCTTTGTCAAAGATTAGTTGGCTGTATACTTTTGGGTCCACTTCTGAGTTCTCAATTCTGTTCCATTGGTCTATGTGTCTGTGTTTGTGCCAATACCATACTGTCTTGATGATGACAGCTTTGTAGTAGAGGCTAAAGTCTGGGATGGTGATATCTCCTGTATTTTTAAACTAATTCTATTTAATTGGTAAGAATTATGTCTCAAGAAAGTTTGGCACTTTCATATTAAAGGATAATTTTTAGGTTTAAAGTCATAAGTCCATTTAGGTTTAAAGCCATAAAAGGCTCAACTGACATTCAGTTGACGATTCAGCTTCTCCTCCTCCATATTTTTCTCTATATTCCTTATTTGACTCCTGTTGGCCTTCAAAATTACCTTTCTAAAGCACAGAGACGAACATTTCATTATCCCACCCCACTTAAAGTCATTCAGATTTCCCCAGTACCCACACTCTACAGTTTGGGCCTTCAAGGCTTCTCCTAACAATCCACCGACAGACCTCTGTTCCCATCTCTTATTGCCCTCTTTGTCCTGCTGTGTTCATGCTGGGTTCCCCCAACACACTACCACCACAGGAAATTCTTCTCTCACATTATTCCCTAGGCCTAGAATTCCCTCTCACCTTGTCTGCTTGAAAATTTTGCTGATCCCTCAAAATCCTGCTCATCTGTGACTTCTTCTTGAGAACTTCCCAACTAAAACAAATATGTCTCACTATGCAATACCAGTCATTCTGCCATCTTTGTTAAATTGCATACTCTCAGGAGACAAAGAAACATTTAAAAAAAATTGGAATCCCTTTATCTGTTAAAGATATGTGGGCTTTTTCCATAATTTGGCTATTGTTGATATGCTGCTATAAACATTGGGGGGGGGTGTGCCCTTTCAAATAAGTATTTTTGTATCCTTTGGGTAAATACCTAGTAGAGCAACTGCTGGATCACAGGGTAGTTCTATTTTTAACTTTGTGAGGAACCTCCATACTATTTTCCAGAATGACTGCACCAGTTTGCATTCCCACCGATAGTGTAAAACGGTTCTGCATTCTCAACATCTTCACCAACACCTGTTGTTTCCTGTGTTGCTGATTTTAGCCATTCTGACTGGTGTGAGGTGATATCTCATTGTAGTTTTGACTTGTATTTCCCTGATGATAAGTGATGTTGAGCATCTTTTTAAAAATAGTTTTATTTCTTTGAGAGAGTGTGTGTGAGTGCACACACATAAGCAGAGGAGGGGCTGAGGGAGAGGGAGAGAGAGAATCCCACACAAGCTCCACACTATCAGTGTGAAGCCTGGCCCTAGGTTCAATCCCAGGAATGGTCAGACCATGACCTGAGCTAAAATCAAGAGTAGGACACTTGACTGACTAAACTACCAAACTTTTGAAGTGTCTGTTGGCCATTTGTATGTCTATTCATGTCTTCTGTCCATTTTTTAACTGGATTATTTGCTTCTTGGGTGTTGAGTTTTATAATGTGGAATTTAAGAAACAAAACAAAACAAACAAGCACGGCGGGAAATAGAGGAAAACCAAGAAATAGCTTCTTAACTACAGAGAACAAACAGATGGTTACCTGAGGGAAGGTGTGTGTGGGGATGGGTTAAATAGGTGATGGGGATTAATCAGGTCATTTGTGATGAGCACTGAGTATTGTATGTAAGTATTAAATCACTAAATTCTACACCTGAAACTAATATTACACTGTATGTTAACTAACTTGAGAAAAAAGATTTAATCCCATAACCTAAGACAGTGCCTGACACAAAGCCTGTATCTCATACCTGAACTTTATTTCATTCGAGTTCTAAAGGAGTTGGAGTTACCATACTATTAAGTAACCAAATATACATACATACATTAATATATACATAATGTATATACATATATACGTATATATACATATATATATACATAATGTATATACATATATATGTATATATGTATACATACGTATATATGTATATATATGTATATATGTATATACATACATATATATGACTTAATAGAGGAAAAGAAATATATTAAATATCTTAATTTTAAGAATATACATAATGTATATACATATATACATATATATACATATATACATATATATATGTATATACATACATATATATGACTTAAGAGGAAAATAAATATATGAAATATCTTAATTTTAAGAATAGATAAAATAATTACCATGTGCATTTTAAGAAGGATTCTTGGCAGAAAAGATTCTTTTTAAGCTTATAAATACTAGGCTACATCTCAGTTAACACTTTAAGTACAAGACTTAAAGAAAAGTATTTAACACTCATCAGAACTTAGAGGAAGGGTGTTTAACAATCCCTCTTCAGAAGGTGAGGGACAGCTACGATCAAGAGAAAGGCATTCATAGGATCCCTTGCAAGACTCACAGTAGTGTTTTTTCACCTGTAAATGACTCTAGCAAAAAAAGGATACAGCAAAATTCTCATTCAGTTATAAATTAGATTAAAATAAATATGATTTAAGTATGATTACATTGAGATTTTAAATGCCTAACTCTTAGTTTCTGTACTTTTACAAAGAAACTATTTAAAAAGCTGCACTTCCCTTTATTTTGTAAAAATCAAGGCCCTTAGTATACTACTTAACATAGCCATTCAGTCAGTGCTGGCTAACATCATGATAATTATTATTCATTCTTCAAAAATTTTAAATAAAAATTATATACATTTAAGGCATATACTATGATGATCTGATATACATTTACTTAGTGAAATGATTACTACACTCAAGTTAATTAACATATCTCCTGAGTTACCATTTTTGTGTGTGCAATGAATGCCCCTAAAATTTATTCTCTTAGCATATTTTCATTGTTCAAGACAGTATTATTAAGTACAGACACATGCCCATACATCTGTCGACTTATTCATCCTAAATAATAGCAAATTTGTACCTTCTGACCAATATCTTACATTTGCCCTGTCCTCCCCACTCCCCCATCACTGTCCCTGGTAACTGATCTACTCTGTTTCAATTAGTAAAATTCCTTCCTCTTCCCCTTCACCTCCTTCCAGATTTCGCATATAAGCAACATATAGTGCAATTCTCTTTGACCTGTTTCACTTAGCATAATGTCCTCCAGTTCATTCCATTCTGTTCTGGCCTGCAAGGTCTCTGCTAAGAAATCCACTGATCACCTTATGGGGGTTCTCTTGTATGTGAGGAATATTATTACTCTTGCTGTTTTAAAACTCTTTTTGTCTTTGATTTTACACAATTTTATCATAATGTGTCTTGGAGAAGATCTTTTTGGGTTGAAAATTTGGGGGGACCTATATACTTCATAACTTTGGATGTCCAAATGTCTCCCTAAACTTGGGAAGTTCTCAGCAATCATGTCTTTAGATAAACTTCCTGTCCTTTTCTCTATCTCTTTTCCTTCTGGAACCACAAGTAACAGAAGGTTGTTTCTTCTAATGCTATCTCATAATTCATGTAGGCTCTCTTCACTTTTTTTTATTCTTTTTTCTTTCTGTTCCTCTAACTGGAGTGCAGATTTTTTTCCGCTTGGTTGAATCTGTTGTTGGAGCTCTTCATTAAATTCCACAGTTTAGTCATTGTATTCTTCAACTCTAGGATTTTTTTAATGGTTTCTCTTTCTTTTTTGAACATCTTATTTTGTTCATGCATTGTTTTCCTAATTTCATTTAGTTGTCTGTGTTTCCTTGTACTGTGGTTTGCTGAATTTCCTTAAGAGAACTATCAGGAATACTTTGTCCAACATCTTATAGATTTCTATTATCTAGGATCAGTTGTTAGAATGTTATTAGTTTACTTTGGTGGTGCCATGCTTCCTTGACTATTCATGATTCTTATGGTTTTGTGTTGGTGCCTATGCATTTGAAGACGTAGGCAACTCTTCCAGTCTTCATGGACTGGCTCCACCAGGAAAACTTTTTACCAGCTAGCCATCCAGAGATTCTGGGGCTGAGAGGAGGTATCTGGTGGAGTCTGTAAATGAAGAGGTCTAATGCCTTGGTTAGTAGGTGGACAGGCTTTGTTCTTGGGTCCACAGGGACTGGTTTGGTGCCTGGTTCCACAGGAGCCCACCTGGAGTCTGGGGTCATAGGGGATGGCCTGCCAGTGATGTAGCTAGGCCCACTTCTGGGGTCTATGGTGAAGTTGGGCGCTCATTGCACTCTTCTTTCTCCATGGGGAATGTGTTTCTCTTCGTACTGGGCTAGCCAGGGTTGGGGTAGGGGTAATGTAAAACTGTCTTTCCTACCCTCTTCATTGCATATTTTCTTATTTCCATGCTCCACTCAGGTGCTATAGTCCCTCACAGACAATCTTTTGCTCCTGTGAAGAAGATATTTATGTTTGTGGATAGTTGTTCAAATTAATGTTTCTGTAAGTGAAGGAACACTGGAAACTGCTATACTATCATCTTGCTGGCATCACTTCACACTAGTATTTATTCTTTAAGACCCATCTTGAATATCATCTCCTCTCTCAAACTCCCTCAGTATCTTCAGAATAAGAGGCTCTTCTATTTCCCTAGCACCTGGTACATTCCTTAACATCAGTATCCACTGTTCTTTAGGGAAAGGGTTTGTTTAAATGTTTCTTTCCTCCCAATCGATAAGCACCTTGAAGACAAAGATAAGGTACAGGTTATGTTTATTATTCCTTTACCTTAAACAGTACCACCCTACAACTGTGAGTGTCCAATAAATCTTAGCAGAATAAATAAGCTCTTAAGTTTCTTAAATTTCATAAATTTATAGACAACTGACAGCTCTAAACCATTCCAAGGAGAATGTGCTTTCTTTCAAAAACAAAAACAAAAAACAGTCTGTGTCAAAAAGAATTGGAAATCATCCATCACAAATGGTGGCTATTGGTTAAGAAAAAAATTGCCAAGCATAATGAATGTCCTCCATCACAAAAAATACATACACTCTCAATATTTTGCTTTTGAACTTTACTTGTAATTGGAAAGACGTAACTGTATGAAAAAGATGAATGAGGTCACTGCCCTATCTTAAACTTTCAAAGTGGTTAATTAAAATCAGCTGAAGCAGTGTGGAACTGTCATTGTCTTCTAAGACATTAAAGCAGACAACTACTCAGAAATGAGTCTCATCTTAAATAACTGTAGACATCTGCTTCAGAGGGAAGGGCAGGGAAAATTTAACAGAACTAGGAGTATGGATATAGAGAAATTAGAAAGATGTCATTAGCAGAATATGGTAAATGAAAATGCATTAACTAATTAAAGCTCTGTTGGGACTGTCTTTTGGTAATTTCATTCTTCAGAGGAGCAAACTGATCAAAGGTAAGTTTTAAAGAACTATTTTGAGCAGAATATAACCTCCATAAAGGGAGGGACTACATCATATTTCACATATGCCCTCCACCAAGAACACTGCCAGACTCAAAGCAGTTGCTCAGTAAAAGTTTGTTAAAAGAAGCAGTAAGTAAATAATTTAAGGGTAAATGAGAATCCATGTTGATTAACAAGGAGTAATCTCATGTACTACTGAGTCCTTCCCACAAAGGATAAGTTTGATCAAGTGTCTTTCTTGACTGGATGAACTAATGAGAAGAAATATATATATATATTCTTACATATAGAACTCTTGTTCACCCTCACCTTTTCCAGTTCTCTATTCAGTAACTCTTCTGATGTGGTTCTGGTACTTTGTTGTTTTTCACACACTCACTTAAGCTTGCTTTTTCTACTTCTCCCATGGGCTCCCCTTCCTTACCTACTCCTCCAGCATCTGTTTTCTCTTCCATATCACAATTCTCACTCTGAACACTCTCCTGAGTCATCTTTTTCTCCTCTAAGAGAACTCAAATCAGCACACCTCTACACTCCCAATTTGTTTATTTGTTCATTTTTTCAATAAACAAATAGTAAGTTGGTACTGTGGATAACAGGTAAAATTAAGACAATTATTGACCTGCAAAGAACCTATGTTTGAGACAGGGTAAAAAACAGGTCATTACAGTCCAGTGATATTAGTCAGCATTAGGATAAGTAGGCATTAGGCAAAGGGAATGAAGGGTTTTAAGGCATAAAAAGAATCTTAAGGTGGAAAAAAAAAGAGTAGTCTACTGAAAGCATAGAACTTAAGTCTGTAAAAAGCTACTTAATCTTCTGAAGGTGGGGAGGCATGAGAAATGGCAGTTGGGAGATTACTGAGCAGATCTAAACAGTAGCTGGATGAATGAATAAATGAAAGAAAAATAAAAAGATAGAAAAGAAAAAAAAGAAAAGAGGGTAAAGAAGGAAAGGAGGAGATAGAGAAGAAGACAGACAAAGGAGAGAGAAGGGAGAGAGAGAGCCTTGTCCCTTATTTGTCATGGATCTGCTATGCCGTGTTAGATAGAAAAGAAGAGGTAAATGATATTACACTTAAAGATTTATTGTTGATAAACTACTGTAAATCTCCCTAAACTTCCTGAAATCCTTGTGGCATTAAGGGACTTGAGAGTAAAAAAAAAATTCTAATCCAACACTAGGGTTTTTTGGACATAAGAATGTGTTGTCAATACGTTCATTCAATTACTTCAACAAATATTCTTTGAACATCTATTTGGGTATAAATCAATGTTCCATGCTTTAGGGATACAGTCATGAACAAGTTCCCTCAGGGAACTTGCTGTATTCTGGTATGGATTACATGTGACCTTGACTTTCTTTCCGTGTTAAGGGTCTGAAGGACCCTTTCTGTGTGGGAAAACAAACTCCTAAAGCCAGCTCTTCTTAAATCTGCTTCTCTACTATAGTGTGGACCAGTCCCCAATCTTATTTTCAATGACACTTCTTCACCCAGACACAAGGCAAGCTTGTTCTTCCTTCAGAATCTGCCCTCAGCTCACTTTCCAATTCTCAACCTTGCTTAGGGAGGTTTTGAAAGACAAAAGCTACATCCTACACTAATGATTATTTTCAATCTCAGCCTATGTACTCTAGCTCAGTTCCACTTAAAATGTGGTTTGTGGACTTAAGAATTTCTCAGCAAAAATTTAGAAACTGTATAACAATTTACATTGTCTCAACACCCAAAGCATTTAAGAGCATTTGTGTTATTGAATAGGTTACAGACCAGTCCAGTAAGTTACATGTGCTATGAATAACAAAACAGCCATGCATAGTAGGGCCACACAGCAATAAGTGACATTTGGAGGATAGTTTGTCAACTATGAACCAAAAGTATATAAAAATTGAAAACAAACATAAGAATTTGTTTTTATTTAAAACTCATCATCTCTATCATCATTTTAATGGTTAATTATTAATCAGAATTATGGTTTAACATTAACTAAATCAGAAAAATTAAATTGGCAATATTTATCCACAATTTACAGATGACACTATAATTTCATTGAATTTTTGTTAAGAAATTGCTCTTAAACCTTGTCTTCTCTTCCCATCAACATTATCTCTGTGATACTGGTTTTCTTCTACTATGTAAGTATTAAAACAAGCAGAGAAAGAGTTTAGGTGTACATCTTCCCCTGCAAACTACACTGGCATTCTAACCTAGATTAGTTACTAAGCAAGAAACAAGCTCATTTCTCATATTAAAATCTTTAAATATCAGTATATGCAGTATTGTTCAAAGTACACATAAAGGCATTGAATATGGGGAATCACAATTTCATTCATAATTTTATTTTTGACTGAACAATAACAAGAATGGCTTTACCAGCAATCCTTTTATTACTTGCCAAAAGAATCTGGTAGCATTCAAGACGTAGTAAGGCAGAGCTGAATGCCATACTTTCCATTTAGTTTTTAATTACACAGTGTATAAAAAGTTCCAGGTTCTAGTACTATCACTGAGGGTATTTAGAAGTGTTCTGCCATCTTGTCCACACCAGAACAGGGCAGCCATCTTTTCTGCCTTTGGGCTCAATCCAGAACTGGAAGCACAGCAGAGGCTATACATCCTTCTGGATAGTTTTCCACCTTGCCTCTTATCCTCTTAGTTTTCTGGGTGAAATTGAATGCAGTTACCTGGCTTATTCTCAGGAGTATTTCTGTGCATAAATAAGGCTCTTCTAGCTCCATTTTGCATAGCTATTTTAGGCAAGTTCCCTCTTTATCTCATGGGAGACAGATCCCTTCCTCTTGCACTGGGCAGTGAGGTCAGCTGCCTGAACACAAGAAGACTTTGGAGACACCAATGGGTTTCCTACCAAGAAAATCCATCTTCAGATATGATGATTTGTTACTCTTTACATTAAGCAAGTAATGAAGATTGTACAAACCTCCTCTCAGGTAATACAACAGTTGACGAAGCATCACTATCGCCAGTGGACAAATAAGGAAATCAAGGCTCAGAATTATAAGAGTTTGCTGTAAGTCAAACAACTAGTAAAGGGAAGGGTAGGGATTGGAATCCAGATTTGACTGACTCTCCATCCTCTGGTATATTAATGAAGAAGACAATTCCAGATCAGTAACCCTCTGTTTTCATTCATATTAGTGCAGAAATTCCATATTTACCTAAACTAACCAAATTCTTTTTCCCATGGCCAAAGTGTCACTTAGTCTATTAAGAATATTTCTGTTTTTGGGGTGCCTGGGTGGCTCAATCGGTTAAGTGTCCATTTCTTGATTTCGGCTTAGGTCATGATCTCACGGTTCATGAGATTAAGCTCTGAGTTGGACTCTGCACTGACAGCACAGAGCCTGTTTGGAATTCTTTCTCTCTGTCCCTCTCTGCCCCTCAAGCACACATTCTCTCTCCATCTCAAACTACATAAATAAATGTGAAAAAAGAATA
This sequence comes from Hyaena hyaena, assembly GCF_003009895.1. Classification (NCBI taxonomy): domain Eukaryota; kingdom Metazoa; phylum Chordata; class Mammalia; order Carnivora; family Hyaenidae; genus Hyaena; species Hyaena hyaena. The sequence goes on along the minus strand of NW_024081292.1, from coordinate 463,211 downwards.
CTTTTGGGGCACCTGGGTGACTCACTTGGTTAAGCATTTGACTTTGGTTCAGGTAATGAACTCATGGTTCATGAGTTCAAGTCCTGTATCGAGCTCTGTGCTGACAGCTCAGGTTTTGTGTCTCCCTCTCTCTCTGTTCCTCCCCTGCTCCCATTCTGTCTGTCTGTCTGTCTCTCTCTCTCTCTCTCTCTCAAAAATAAATAAAGATTAAAATAATTAAAGAAATATATTTCTGTTTTTTTTCTCATTTGGCTTAAAGGAAATGCAATTAATGTCATTAGATCTAAAACTGTTCCTTAAAGACTAGCAAGGGATTTGTTCATCTATTATCATCCATTGTGATTTCTGAATGTGTCTAATTTTATATCAGATTTCTGAGTTCACTGATATCTCATATAGGTGAACTTCAAAGTTTATACAAACTGAAGCACATCTATGAAGCTGGTAAGTTATTAATGTATACACAATTGTATGAAATGTACTAAGAATGGAATCAAATTATAGGCTTTTAATTTTACATAACTAAAATCTTAACATCTGAATAGACAAATAAAAATATCCTAAGTTAGGTATTATCCTATTAAAATTTTTTTTATTTAATTACAATGTATCATTATTATAATTACATAATTTTAATTATGTATTCTTATGTATAATATTACATAATATATGTTTCAATAGTTTAATTTGGAATTTGATGCAAAAAACATGTCTGATAATGCATTTTGATGGCTTTTATAATTTTTTTTTAATGTTTTTATTTATTTCTAGGAGAGAGAGAGAGACAGCGTGAGCAGGGGAGGGTCAGAGAGAGAGGGAGTCACAGACTGAAACAGGCTCCAGGCTCTGAGCTGGCAGTCAGCACAGAGCCCGACGCGGGGCTCGAACCCACGAACCGCGAGATCATGACCTAAGCGAAAGTCGGACGCTTAACCGACTAAGCCACCCAGGCGCCCCGCATTTTGATGGCTTTTAAAATGTATGCATGCAGGTGAATTCTTCTTCCCTGACAGTGTGTGTAATATTCGACAAGGTACATTCATCATGAGGGCAAAACTACATTAGTGAGTTTGATTCACTAGAGATACTTTCTTTCATTTTCAAGTAACAATAAGATTCAACTATTTTAGTCCCTTTTGCCTTTTTCTTCTCTTCTGGTCTTTGTTATATCTTCTTTTCTAGTTCTACAGCTACAGAAATATCCCTTTACAGTGAAAACAAACCAGAGTGCTTTCTTGTCACTTCAAAATTCGCCTTTTTTATTCAAAGATTTCACGTTTGTGTAGTGCTTAACTCTTTCAGTGTAACTCACTTTCATTAAATTCACATTAAATCATCTCCCCAAGCCACACACATTACTACTGGGATCATTTGCTACCTCAGAGAAGCAATAAAGCACTGTAACAAAAGCATACTCTTTGGAGCTGGAGATACCTAGTTTGAGCCTTTGCCCCCCATTGCCAGTTGCCTGGCTTTGAGCAATTCACTTAACCTCTCTGTATGTATGGTACTATCACCTGGGAAATCCCCCGCATTAGTTTGGTTTCAACTATTTACTTCTATGTGAGTGCCTCCAGTCTAGTGGATACAGCTTCTTGAATGTCAATCCTCCATCTGAAATCCAATTCAGTTTAATATGTTCCCACCTCCAATCCTGAAAGATCTTCTCCTTTTGTTTCCTTACTATACCAGCTAATGATTCAGGTTTCCAATTCAGTGTGTCTCCATCGCCCACGATATGCATTCAGTGAGGAAGACCTTTTCCTTACTTCCACCATATTTCTGAAATCTATGCCTTCCTCTCCATCTCCATTTTTACCTCCTTAGGGTTAATATCACTTGCCAGAACTATTTTATTAGCTTCCTAACCCAGCTCTCTGACTAGTCTTGTTCTCATTCTTAAATTATCCTCAAAGCTTCCCTCCCCTCCTTCACCTGGCCCAGTAGCTCTTGTGTGTCAGAACTACCCCATCCTGAACTCCTCAGTCTTTCCTGTGTGCTCCTGTTCTGTGTTTCTGGGCATCCTTTTCCTTCCCCCATGGTTTTCTTAAGGTATTTCAAAATAGCCTATTTACCACATTTACTCTTCCTCTCCTTTCAGACTCTGAAGAGTATACTGTCTGGTTTATCTCTGTATTCTCAATGCTATACACATTCCTGCACTTGCATACAAGTGTATGATAAATACTACTGAACCATAAAGAATATTCTCAAAACAGAATGGGAGTAGCTAGGAAGACCTATTCAACACTGACATTACAGTCCATACCATTTACCACATGTTCTGTTGAAGTCATCATGATGTCATCAGGAAACCACCACCATTTATATTATGTGTCCTGGTTTGGCTGCCGCAAATTTGCACACACACAAACATTAGTTAGTCATCTACTAATAGGTACCTTATCGGCAATGATAAAAGAAAAAGACAAGGTGAAAAAGAGAAACAGATACACATGAAAAGAATATAATGCATGATGCGATAAATGTTAACTACCTCAGGGGAGGTGGGAAGACTTCTTGCAGGGGTGAATTTTGAGGTGTGCCAGGAAAGATGGATAGGAAACGTCCAAAGCAATTTAGCAAATTACAGTCATTCTGGCTGAAATTAGCAAAAACTAAGCAAAAATAGATTCGGTTTTCTTCCTGAATGACCGACAGAATGTCACAAACTTGAACCTATAGAAGATAGAACTTTGCCCCCGGTTGAAATTGGGTGGTCCATGTAACTAGAAAGCTAACTTAATTTCTTCTAAGTCATGATTGTCTTCTGAATCAAAAGCTCTGGGCCACACTAAATTTCCTGACTGCCATAGGGACAAAGCTTTGAATAGGTAACTTATACTCGTTCAGTCACCTTCTTATGGTACATCCACCAAACAAAAGAAGTGTGAAATGTCAGCAAAAAGGAACTGAACAAAAGCAATTGGAAACAATTCACTGAAGGAGTTTGACTAGGATGCCTTGAATATAAATTTTTAAGACCGTCCTTGTGATGAGCTAGAAACGTCAGCAGAGTTAAAAATAAAAATCAATCTTGCTTCCATAAGCACTGACAAATTTTTCCTCACAGAGTATATTTCCCTAACTGATTCTTCAGGGTATGCTTGTTTTCTTTGCTACACCCAACTTTCATTTATTCCAAAGGAAATCCTGAGCAAAAAGAACTTTGATCATCCCTTTACTTTGATGAAAACAATAGCTTTTTTGTTTGTTTGTTTTAATTTTGAGATAGAGGGAACGCTCTTCAAAGATTTTAGAGGATCATGGGGTAAGGAAAGGGGAAAATAGTTTCAAACAGAGAGGGAGGCAACCATAAGAGACTCTTGAATGAGGAGAACAAACAGAGGGCTAATGGGGGGGGGGAGGGTGGGAAAAAGGAGGTAATGGGTGATGGGCATTGAGGAGGGTACTTGTTGGGATAACTGGGTGTTGTATGTACTAGATGAATCATGGGAATCTACCCCCAAAACCTGTATGTTAGCTAACTTGACAAAAATTTTAAAAATTAAATAATAATAATAAATATTTTTAAAAGATGATTTTAAAGATGATCTGCTTCTACTTGTCATTCAAAATATCTATTCATCCTTGATAAATAAATATTATCACAATGAAGGACTTATAAAAATGTGAAAACACAGCTAATTCTGATCTCATTTGCTGCCTTTATCTAAAAATTGCATTAAAAATTCCTTTAACATAACATTAAAAATATTAGATGTAATTACAACTTCTTAAGAACAAATGAACTCATCTGAATGCAAACAAGAATAAGTATAGTCCAGATAAATTAAAAACTAGATGCATAAATGTATATTTAGACATATCACATTCTCAAAAGGCAATGATGGCAAAGTTTAATAGAATTACAGTATTTTTCAAATAAAGAAGAGATGTGTTATTCTCAAAAGTGTCATAATAATTTCAACTTTATCTGATCTTGTCCCATGTAAAATTTATGAGTCTTGGCTATGCTGATGATTTTCTTGAGAGGTCTCCAACAGAGTCAGCATCTGTACCCTTCAAATGGCCATACATATTTTGGATATAAAAAGAAGTAGACTAGAGACTGGAATAAATGCAAAAAATGCTAATTGTACAAAAATAGAAGACTACTATATTGCAATTAACCTGATTTCCAATTCAATTCAACCATTTTTATGGTACATACTATGTACCAAGCACAGTGGAGAACTTTTTTGCCCTCACATGTATTGAGCAAGGCAGGTAAATAACCCTCAATTCAAAATAAAACAAATGAAATGAAAGAGGTTAAGTTTTAAAAAAGAAAGTGATTAATTTCAGCTGAGACTATAACTGAAGGGTTCCTGCAGGAAGATAAATTTTAGATGGATCTTAAATAATTATACTCTTTCAACACATGGAAATGGATCTGAAGCATGCCCTGAACGACAGCTGGCTTAAAAGAAATTGAGAAAGAACTGTTAGTGAAGGAGGTACAGAAGGGATTCTTTTCACACAACTGTCTCACACCCCTCTTCCTCTTGAATTCCAGCCTCCATATACTATACAATTTCTTCCTCCCTCTTCAGGATTTTTAGACATGCTAGTCCCTCTGCTAGGAAATACCCCTTCTGCACACTTTTATCTCTCATTCCTGCCCCATAAACACTGCAAGCCCAACTCCTCCTTCAGATTTCTGCATAAACATAACTTGCTCAAATCATTAATTGCCAAAACCTTCAATCATCTTCCCATCCAATTAAGACTGACTCCCTTCTTACACACTTGCATAGCACCTTACACATTGCCTACTAAGTTTTTCACATATTGCTATATATTATCAGTGAAACTTTTGTTAAATGTTTCTTATAACCCACAGGCAAAATTTTCCTGGAAGGCTGGAATCTTGTCTACTATGATTCCCCCAATGTGAAGGGCTGTTCCTGGTATTTGGCGGGCATACTGGATTTGTCGATTAATATCCAGCAGTTCCTTAAGATTTACACTGTGTGAGAATTTGGCATTTAAATATAACTTATATTCTATAAATGTTAAATCCTGTATACAATTCATATATAAAAAAGGAGTCTTAAAAATGTTTAAGCCTTATAAATGAATTCAAATTTTTTGTAGACTAGGATGTTTTTTCCTGCTATTGAATAATCACTTCTAATATGAAGCAAAATTTATAACTTGGAAACTCTGTATTCCTAGTCTGAAAATAGAAAGAAATTGAATATACACAGCTAGTTTACAGCTTGTCTTAGAGAGAAAGAACTATAGACGCATCCAAAATATTAAAAAATGAAATTTGGCTGAAGGACAGAATGAAAAACAAATATGAAACCGCTACAGAGGAGATAAACACACATCTGGAATATTTCCAGTTAATAAAAAAAAAATCACATCACTTAATAACTCTAAAAGCTGCAGCTTTATAAAGAAAAACAATTATAGGACAAAGGCATTATTTAAATTCTACTTAATGTTTTCTCTTTCTTGCTCTCCCTCCTCTCTCTTAGTGTCTCTCTCAGATTTTATTAAATCCATATTCCTGTTGGTTTAAGGTAGCTTCCACAGGTTCTATGAACAGAACAACAAAAATATTCCATTTCAGGCTTGGATATACTGTTTGCTATCTAAACAAGGACTAGGAAATAGTGCTTTATGGGTTGAAGGCTCCGAGGGAAGAAAGAAACAGGAATGGGGGTATGTCCTTACGAGCACAGATGGGGTGTAAAGGCTCAGGTCCCGATGTTCTCTATTTTCTTAGGCTGTTTGATAACTGTACTTAAAGACATGAAAGGGCAGTGAGTCCCTGCCACCCTTCATGTCTATCTTATGCCAGGAGAACATATGCACTGACATTTTTGTTCCTCAGAGGTAGAGAGAAATGACACATTTCGTGGAGGTGCTATCATGGGAATACCCAAACAGATACATACTTCTGGGAAGGCATTTCTCAATTGAAAAAATTGTTCAAAATATATGGCTCTGAGATTGGTATTCGTATAGCATTTTTTCTTAACAAAAATAAGATTTCCATCTTCCTTCTGCTTGTTATATAAACTACACTTTGGCTTTTAAAAAACTTTCTTTCTTTAAAGAAAATTCTTTATCCACAGCAGTATACCTTAAGAGAATATATACTTTGAAAATTTTTCTTGCCTTATTTCTGTAAAGAGATGAATTTACATTTAGATAGCCAAGGTTATAAGCCCTAAAAAAGTCAGTCTAAAGCTATTACTTCACAAAAATAATACATGATCTCAATAACTAATATACAACTTGCTTCCTTTTATTTTTCTGTTATATTTTACTGTTGACTTTATACTGAAAATAATTTAAAAAATAATCGTTGAGACCCCTCAAACTGAAAGGTGTACTTAAATAAATGGAATATTGTTCACATTCACATTATATTTTGTCTCACTAGTCACCATGCAGTGTGGTATTTTTTGCCAATAAGCAGGATACATTAAAATGAAAGGGTTTGGTAATGATTAATTACAATTAGGTACGGCAGGAAAAAATGATGCTAATGGGGAAGATGGCTCATGGCCAGAGGAATAAAAATGAAAGCCTGAGGTAGAAGAGAGAGAATAAAATAGCATGAGGATGTTGAAGGTAGAAAATAAGAATACCCTTCCTCCTAAATTTCTTGATTAGCATTTCTGAGTTAAACACTTTACATGCTATTATTTATTTCTTTGTTTTCTTCGGCAAATTTTTATTTAAATTCCAGTTAGTTGACATGCAATGTAATATTAGTTTCTGGTATACAATTTACTGATTCAGCACTTCCATACAACACCCAATGCTCATCAGAAGTGCCTTCCTTAGTATCCATCACCTGTTTAACCCATACTCCCTCCCACCAACCCTCCAGTAATCCTTACTTTGTTCTCTATAGTTAAGAGTCTTGGTTTGCCTCTCTTCCCCTTACCCCCATGTTCATTTGCTTTGTTTCTTAAATTCTACATTTAAGTGAAATCATATGGTATTTGTCTTTCTCTGACTGACTTATTTAGTTTAGCATAATATTCTCTAGTTCCATTCACATCATTGCAAATGACGAGATTTCATCCTTTCTGATGGCTGAGTAATATTCCATTGTAAATAGATATACCACCACTTTATTCATTCATCAGTCGGTGGACATTTGGGCTCTTTCCAAAATCTGGCTATTGTTGGTAATACTTCTATAAACATAGGGGTGCATGTACTCTTTCAGATCGGTATTTTTGTAGCCTTTGTGTAAATACCTAATAGTGCAATTAGTGAATCTCAGAGCAGTTCCATTTTAAACTTTTTAAGGAACCTCCATACTGTTTTCCAAAGTGGTTGCATCAGTTTGGCTTCCCAACAAAAGTGTAAGACAGTCTCCCTTTCTACACATCCTTGTCAATACCTGTTGTTTCTGTGTTGTTAATTTTAGCCATTATGATTGGTGAGAGGTGGTATCTCATTGTGGTTTTGATTTGTATTGCCTGATGATGAGTGATGTTGAGCATCTTTTGATATCTGTTGACCATCTGTATGATTTCTTTGGAAAAATGTCTATTCATGTCTTATGCTCATTTCTTAAGTGGATTATTTGGGCTTTTTTTGGATGTGGTTTTAATAAGTTTTTTAGGTATTTTGTATACTAACCCTTATCAGATATGTCAATTGCAAATACCTTTTCACATTCCACAGGTTACCTCAATGGACAAACTTTTTTTTAGTGGCTTGAGAAAATCACAGAAGTTATCAGGAGACCTTTACATTGTATTATTTCCTAATAATCAGAATGAAATCAGTCAAGAACTTTGTCTGACTTGGCATTGGAGGGTATATTTTAGACACAGCTGTTAAACATTTCTGCTGGCTCAACCTTGGTCATAGGGGTTTACAGCTAAATCGGAGTGTTTTTAGGCAAACAGTGTCAGGGTTATCACACGAGTGGCAAAGACTCTCCAAGTGCACTGCCTGATCTGTATTCCCATAGACTGGAGCAAGAGTGGCCACAGCAGCCTGCTGGTAATGAATTACTGCCTCAAGGAAACTTCAACCATTTTGGATATCACTTGCAATAGAAACAAGAGATACAAATGGACAACAGTAACTAAAACTTTCCAAAGGCTTCTGGATTGTACTTACAATAAAATCTACACCCCCTACAATGGCCTACAGCCCTATATAATCAGACCTCTACAAATATCTCTCAACATACATCACCCTTCTATTTTTAATGTTTATTTATTTTTGAGAGAGAGAGAGAGGGGGGTGGGGGCAGAGACAGAGGGAGACAGAGGATCCAAAGCAGGCTCCATGCTGCTAGTGAAGAGTCTGATGTGGGGCTCAATCTGATGAACTGTGAGATCATGACCTGAGCTAAAGTTGGACACTTAACCAACTGAGCCCCCCAGGAACCCCCATGCATCATCCTTCTTAATGGCTAGAATCCTCCTGGCTTTCTTTGTCTTCCTCAAACATGATAAGCTAATTCTCATGACTTATGTACATCAGTTCACTGTTTTCAGAAAGACCTCCCTTCCCCCCCTCCCCCCCAATTTTGGCAAGGCTGTCTCCTTTTGATTCAGTCTTCTGTTCAAATACCACCTAACAATTAAGTCATTTCTAACTACCTCCTCTACATGACCAATCTCCTAGTAGGGCAACTTGTTTTAATTTTTCTTCATCGAACTTTTCACCATCTCCAATGATTTGTTTATGGATTTATTTGTTCATTTTCTGTTTTTCTCAATTTCATAAGAATGGAAACTTCATGGACACTGAATGAATGACTAACTGATGGTACAAATTCAGAGCAATTGGAGGCACTTGATAGTATCCGACCCCCAAACTTAGTAACAGAGAATTTGTTTTCGGCATATTATGTTCACTCAAGTCACTAACCTGGCCTAACATAGTACAAATAGTATAGACTCTAAATTAGAGAAAAAAGTCTGTGATTTAAATTTTGATTTTACTACTTATTATCTGGGTAAACTTGTATAAGTTTCCCTTAAAATGGAAATGATAATGTGGAACTTACTGGTTTATTAAATAATCCACATAACTCACCTAGAATTGTGACTGACTCAATATGTTCTTAAAAATTGATAGGTATTATGGCTATCATTATCTTTTAAGTAGCAAATTATTTGCACCTATTCTTTGTTGTTCTGGAGAATCTCTATAACTAGAATGGAATCCATTATTCTCTCTTGTCCAACATCCTTACTTTGTTCCTTTTGTGACAGTCCATTGGTGTAGACTTCTGTGGTGTTGAGCCCACTCAAAAATGGGCACATGACTTGGTTCTGGCTAATGAATGGCTCCTTAGGTCCTTTGCTGGAACTCTCCACAGAGGACTAATGGGGTGGACACCTCTTCTTTGAATGCAACACTGGTCTGCAGTGACCATCTTTACCCAAATGTTTAACAACAAGAAGCCCACACAGAGGAAAAAGGTACCAAGAGACAGGGAAAGGCGCTCCTGGAGACCATACCCCTGGATCTAGCTGTGCCTAATGCAGTCAGCGCCACACTCCTTGAATATAGCTGTTCCATATGCCAATGCATTATTTTGTTTATGCCAGTTTGAGTTTGGTTTGTGAAACTTGTAATCTAAAGAATGAACAACAGTTTATTTATTGATGTTTGTTAGTCTGTTGTTAAGACAGGTTTGTCTGTTGTTAAAAGGTTAAGGGGTTTTAAAAAAGACCTTTTCTGAGGTCTAATGAGCAAACAAACAAATTAACATCCAGAATGAAATGGTTTTCATTGAAAGTGCTAAAAAGGCTCTGGACTATAAGGAGGTAGAGACACCTGAAGGTTATTTTTCTACCATCGACAGTAACAGCCCCTTAAAAGAAATGGTCAACATTGGTCTGTAGACCCCAAAACCAAAAACAGATTGCCCTAAAGCAATTTCATAGTATTTGTAGTTACAAAGTAACAGGAAAAATTAAGGAAGAAACCAACACCCTTATTCAAGAAATAGGCAGGAGTAGAAGGCATCACTGGAAAAGAAAAATAATTGTCTTCCTGTGCAAAGGAAATCTAATACGCAACAAGTAGGATATATAGCAGCTAATTACTGACAAGAGCACTAATTAGTCCTGAGGGGTTTGTGCTTTTGAAAATGTTTTCTCTAGAAAAGATACATTAAAATGTTTTATATGAAGAGGATAGCATGCATTAATATACATCCTGTTTATCTTCATAAAGAATCTTAAACATCCATTATAATTCTGTTTAAAAAACAAAGATCCACAGAGTCGTGGATACTTGGTCACATCCCTACTTCTCTCTGCTTGTTATACCTAAATAATTGAATGCAACTTAACAAACATTTTGGAGAACTTTTTATGCAAAATACTTTGACAGACACCATGGGAAACACCAAGATAAATGTATCCCTCATCCTTTTTTTTTTTTTTTAAATGTTTATTTATTTTTGAAAGAGAGAGAGAGACAGAGTATGAGCAGGGGAGGAGCAGAGACAGAGGGAGACACAGAATCCCAAGCAGGCTCCTGGCTCTGAGCTGTCAGCACAGAGCCCGAAGCAGGCTGGAGCTCATGAACCGATGACATCATGACCTGAGGCAAAGCCAGATGCTTAACCAACTGAGCTGCCCAGGTGCCCCAATGTATCCCTCATCTTAAAGAGCTTATCATAAAATAAAGATGAGAGATCTGTACACATACAGTATCATCAAGGAGAAAAACTGAATTCTGTAGTAGCCATAAATAAAGTAAAATGAAAGATTGGCAGTATGATTGGACATTTATGTAGCCTAGGGATGTGCTTCTGAAATTTGAGTGTGCATGACAATCACCTGCAAGGCTTATTATAACACAGATTGCTGGTACCACCTAAGACTTTTTTTTAGCAAGTCTGCAGATGGGTACTGACACTGCTGGTCTGGGGGTTATCCTTTGAGAACTCTGGAATTCAGGGGTGCCTGGGTGGCTCAGTCAGTTGAGCATCTGGCTCTTGATTTCACCTCAGGTTATGATCTCATGGTTCATGGGTTCAAGTCCTACATCAAGTTCCATGCTTAAGGTATGGAGCCTGCTTGGGATTCCCTCTCTCTCTCTGCCTCTCCCATCGTCTCAAAATAAATTAATAAACTTAAAAAGTAGTATAAAATATTTCTTAAAAAAAGAACTCTGGGATCTAGGGAATTGGTTTTCAATTCTAGCTGCACATCAAAATCTCCAACGGGACTTCTAGACAGTCTAATACTGAGGTCTCATCCCATCCCAATAATAAAAGAAAAATATTTTATCAAGACCATACTGGAGCTGGACATTGAATCATATGAACAGTAGTTTTATAAACAGCTGGAGATGGAGGACACAGATACTGGGTGGACAGTGAAAAGTCACAGAAGAAGGAAACTACAGTGCATGATTGGAAATAAGGAAAGTACAGCATGGCTGGAGCACAGGCAGAGAAAAGAAATCTCAGTTCAAATCATGAAAGATCTTGATTGCCATACTAAGGTGGTTGTTACTCCTTTTGGGGACAATAAGAAATCATCAATCTTTTGAGCAAGAAAAGGGACATGGTAAGATATATGACTTAAAAATTATTATCTGGAAGCAATCTGAGATTAAAACAACATGAGGTCTTAGAGACAGGATTGCTCAGGATGTACAGCAATGGTCTAGACCTATTTTCTCAAACTGGACTTGGGGATGTGTTCTCACAGCCCACAGGTTATATACAAATGTCTTAATTTTCTATCTTTATTTCAAAGATAATATAAGAATGTATTTGATCAGTTACAAAGGCCAAACTTATATTTTGTGATAATGGTCCTCAAATGAAGATTTGCACAAGACTGGGCTTAACTTCCTCAGTCGGTGTTTCTTAGTGAACACTGTAACTTTTTACTGTTGTTTCCTGTGAAAGGAGTCAGTACATTATAAATCCTTGAGAAGTAGTGATCTAGATGAGATCATAAAATGCGGGCAGTCCAAGAGACATTTTAGTCAGATTCATCAGGATCTCCTACTATATTTTAGGAAGGAAGAGAAAATGAGAAGTCAAAAGATACTGGGGGTTTTGAGGCTAAGAGCTTCAGAAATGATAACATGATGGAAGAGAGTAAAGAAGCTAGGGAAAGGGACAGTTTATGTGAGGCAGGGGAAGAAAGAGAAAGTATCTGTGGTGAAAGAAAGCCTACTCATTGTTCATAAAGACGAGAACCAATACCTCCTCATGTCAGGAATTTAAGAATTAATTTATCTTCATAGTCTCCCCATATTGTGGACAAAATAAAAAAATGTTATAATAATTATAATATAATATATTACAAAATAAAATATAAAAATTATTTTTGAATCATTAGGGCTTAAGGTAGAACAAGAGTATTTTTCTTTTAAAAATAAAAGCTGTAATCTGCAAGTAATTTAAAAAGATGATCTGTTTGCAAAATAATTCATCAGATAAGAGGGAGATATATATGCTAATAATTTGTTGAAAATTAAAGTTTGAATTATAACACTTTACTGTGATTAATTTCCCCTGCCATTGATCATTTTGCCAGTAACACCATTTTTAGAGGAGGAAAACAGCAAAATAAAGACATTAATATATGGATTTGAAAGGAGATATTTTTCCAATACCTAGTATGTGCTGTGTCATAGCTTCTTTGTTAACCGCATTCTTCTCTCACTGTCAGGATGCCAGGTGTTTAATGGTACATAAAGGAACCTATTTTATTTGCCCTTAATTCACTGAAACCTCCTAAGGGACACCACTATAAAATATCAACGCTTTTTTCCCCCTCTCTGCTAATGATCTAATAAATATTTAATTTTTGATCTTCTTCAGCAAGTAAGAAAATAGCATGAAAATTTTCAAACACTTTTTTAATTTTATTTTTAAAAAGTGTACTTTTTAGAATATTTGAAATATTAAACCTTATTTAAAAAGATGTCATATCAGAAGGACTATAATCATAATAAGTATGTCAAAAACTGTATTCCTCTGCTACTGTCAAAATATGTACACTTACTTTAAAAAAAATTTAACAATTTCATACCTGAGCTTCTGGTTGTATTGTTTGACTTTTTCCAATGAGGCTGCATTTATTTGGGCTTGAAATTCTTCCACGGAAACATTGTCTCTATAATAATATCCTTCCAAGCTCTCCAGTGCTGTGTAAACAAAAATGTATCTTTTCATGCGATTTTATAACTCAATTTCTCCACATTAGTGTAAGGTTATTGATTATTAGTAAATGTATTTAAAACACTGAATATGACCACACTTTTACCAGTCCAAAACTGAATGAAAATCATTCTGCTCTCAAAATAAATATCAAACATTTGGTGATTATATCTAAGTCAACAAAAATAATTTGCAATTTAAATTGTCTTCTACTTTTAAAACATTTTATATACATTCTTTGTGAAGCTAAACTCAAACTTCACATTTTTATATGTATAAGCACAGTATATATATATATATATATATATATATACACATATGTGTATACATACATATACCTACATACATTGCATATATATGTATATGTATGAGAGGCAGAACTGTGTATTAATATACATAAGAGTAAAAACGTTGAAACCGCTGCTCTCCATGTCTATTCACATTCTCTTGTAGTTGCAGTTAAATTATGAAATATTAGCATAATAAATCAGAAGTATAGGTAATCTTAGAATACTAGCTTTACTACAATGCTTAATTTAGTTATGAATAAATAAACATAAACATATATATTTTTTCCATTAATTTTAACACCTTCTGATTAATATGGATTTCTTTCTTAACTACCATTTTTGGTTAAGTATTTCTTCTTTTGTAAAAAGTTTTATTTACTTATTTTTGAGAGAAAGAGAGAGGACAAGTGGGGGAGGGGCAGAATAAGAAGGAGGGAGACACAGAATCTGAAGCAGGCTTCAGGTTCCAAGCTGTCAGCACAAAGGCCACGTGGGCTCGAACTCACCAACCATGAGATCATGACCTGAGCTGAAGTCGAATGCTTAACCAACTGAGCCACCCAGACACCCCAGGTATTTCTTTTTCCTTCAAACTTTATGTGATGGTATTTTTAACCTTTTGCAGAAGAAATGAATCACGTTGAAGTGTCTAGAAAGACAAGATCTCCTATGGAGAGGTTGCCAGCAACAGGATTGGCAATGGATCCAATTTGGTAATATAAATTTTTCCCCTTGAAATTATTGCCACCAATAAGCCTCAGTTTTCAGCACACTGTTTCAAAATCGATTAAAAAAATTAACCTTTCAAAATTGCTAAATGCAATAGCTTCTAAGTTAAATAATACATTTCTTGAAATTGACAGAAATTTAATCACCATTTTAGGGACAAAAATAGGAAACTCATTGCTAACTTTTTTAATGGTTCATGTTTTTATTTAAATTCTAGTTAGCTAACATACAGTATAATATTAGTTTCAAGAGTAGAATTTATTGATTCATCACTTACATAAAATACCCAATGTCAATCCCAGCAAGTTCACTGCTAATTTTTGCTGTGCTGTTTTTTCAACTAGTCAGATTTCCACAGCACTGAAGAAACAACAGACCTTTGTACTGCTCAATTTGAAATTAAAAAATGGTATTATTGGCCTATAATTGAGAAAAACTTATGAAAAATAAGTAAGAATGCTGACTACACTTGCTTCAGTTACATGATATCAAATTTGTGAGCTTGTTTTAAAGGCTTGTGTGTTTATTCCTTATGACTTCTGCATTAATTAGAATATTTGCAACTGGTTCAGCAAGCTTCTGGTCCTGAATACATACAAGAAATCAAAGGAAGTCTTCTCGATAAAACAATCCTCACATAAATGCCATGTTCACTTCCATTAATGAGATGTTATTTGTGAGAGGCAAATATTCAGAGGATTCAGTCATCCTTCAATGTGAATTCCTCTTATTAGTTGTAAAGCTAATAACGAAAGTCTTTGCACTGGAGTAAAACCACCACTTCTACTCCTTAGTAGCTCTGTGACCTCAGGCATGTTAATTAAAATCCAGGACCCTCAGGTTCCTCATTTGTGAAATGGAAAATAAGACTATATACTAATTATGATCCTTGGGAAATAAATAAATGAAATAATAGTATTAAGAGACCCCATGACTATTCTTTTCATTTACTGAATGTGTTTTTTATATTAGGCAACATGCCCAATGCCCCACAGGCATTATCAAATTCAATTTCCAGGAGATATAGATTATGCATGAGTGTGCTTAGCCAAACAGGAAGTTTTGGGAACTAAGAGGAGGGTCCATGCAAGGACAGTTTGTGATTTAGTTTGTGAGTTAAGATCAGAAATACTGGAAGAAGAACAGTAGGAGGGAACAACAGGGACATTATCTGTCGGGGGTGGGGTGGGGGTGGATAAGAAAGCGCCTGGAGTCTAATTTTTACAAAAGTCTTTTTTTAGCAATTTTTTGTAAAGTTTATTTATTTTGAGAGAGAGAGTGAACGTGTGTGTGCAAGTGGGGAGAAGCAAGGAGAGAAGGAGGGGGGAGAGAGAGAGAGAGAGACAGAGAGAGAGAGACAGAGATAGAGAGACAGACAGAGAGACAGACAGAGAGAGAGAATCCTGAGTGGCTCCACACTGTCATCATAGAGCTCTATAAAGGGCTTGAACTTGCAAACTGTGAGATCATGACCTGAGCTAAAGTCAAGAGTCTGACACGTAACCAGCTGAGCCACCCAGGCGCCCCTATAAAAGTCAGGCAGAGAAGGACAAATACCATATGTTTGCACGTATAGGAGGATTAGGAGGAACTTGACGGAGGAACAAGGGGGAGAAGAAGGGCGGAAATGGTGGGGGAAAGGGAGAGAGGCAAACCATGAGAGACTCTTGAATGCTGACAAAAACTGAGGACTGATGGATGTGGGGGGGAGAGGGGATGGGCATGGAGGAGGGCACTTTGGGGATGAGCACTGAGTGTTATGTAGAAACTAATTTGACAATAAACTATTTGTAAAAAAAAAAAAAAAAAAAAGTCTTAACGGCTCAGTTTTGGCCAAAATGTCGAGTCATACTCTAAAATCTCATTGCCATCTAAAAACAAACTAGCATTTTTATGACATTCCTTGGCAATATTTCCAAATTAACGACAGTTAAAATTCACAATTACATAGAACTTATTTAAAATGGGAAAAATGTCCAACGATTTTGCCGAGTCTCAGCAAGGTCTTATGGCAGGTGTACTGGGTTGTGAGGAAATGAACAATGACAAAGGAGGGGTTCTATATTTAAAAGCTAAACTGTAAGGCAAGGAAGAGGAACGAAAACAACATTCCCAATTTTAGATGAATACCTTGGTTATTTATTATTATACATACAAGAAAATGGGATAATATTTTAACAAATTCTGTTTCTACACTCAGCAAAAGTATGTTAAATAGATAATAATGTCCAAACTTCCAAGTTTGGTCTCTTCTCAGAATGTTCTTGTCTAGTTTCCTTAATTCTCATCTAGATAACAATATATTTCTTAGAAGTACTATTGACATATTTGGTTGAATAAATACTTAATAGCATTTAATTAAAAGAAATATTGAAAATACGATCCGTTTCTTTGCTTGTTTTCCCTTCTTAATTTGAGGAAGCAAATCATCCCATCAAACTTAGGTAGTCAAGCAAAATGGAAATTAAATTATTCTAAGACTGAAAATGAACTGCATTTCCACTCACTCAAAATATCTTTCAAGGCTTTTCCAAGAAAGGAATTGATAAGGAAAAATACAGAATATATGAAGAACATTTTTAAGAACTGTTTCAACCAACTAACACTCTTTCCTGATAGCACAATGACACTTCAATGGCTAACTAAAATATGACATATGCATCTGTCACAGTGGTCAGAATTCTTCATACCGGTCACAGCTTTTGTGAGGAAAGCAAGTTTTATCAATCTTATTATAACCAGCATGTGGGAAAGGTTGTGCTGCTTTTTAAAGAGGGGCAAGCTCACGTGTTCACAGACCAGTTCTAACATTTACGAAATCTCAATTCTGGGAACTGTTCTTTCTTTTATAACACTGCTAGGTATTTACCCAAAGGTTACAAAAATACAGATTTGAAGGGGTGCATGAAGCCCAAATGACCATCAACAGATGAATGGATAAAGAAGATGTATATGTGTGTGTGTGTGTGTGTGTGTGTATAATACAGCTGTGTGTATAATGGAATATTACTCAGTCATCAAAAGGAAGGATACCTTGCTATCTGCAACAATGTGGATGGAGTGTATTATGCTAAGTGAAATAATCCAGTTTGACAAATACCATATGATTTCACTCCCACATGGAATTTAAGAAACAAAACAGATGAACATATGGGAAGTAGGGGGAAGACAGGGAAACAAACCATGAGAGACTTGTAAAGATAGAGAACAAACTGAGGGTATTGGAGAGAAGTGGGTGGGGGGATGTACTAGATGGGTGATGGGTACTAGAAGGGCATTTGTGGGGTGCCTGGGTGGCTCAGTCGGTTAAGCATCGACTTTGGCTCAGGTCATGATCTCACGGTTTGTGGGTTCAAGCCCCACATTGGGCTCTGTGCTGACAGCTAGCTCAGAGCCTGGGGACTGTTTCAGATTCTGTGTCTCCTTCTCTCTATGACCCTCCCCTGCTCATGCTGTCTCTCTCTCTCAGAAATAAATAAAACATTAAAAAAAAAGATTAAAAAAAAAAAAGGGCATTTGTGATGAGCACTGGGTGTTTGTTGTATGTAAGTGATGAACCACTGAATTCTACTCCTGAAACCAATACTGCACTTACTGTGTGTCAACTAACTAGAATTTAATTAAAAATTTGGGGTGGGAAAGCTACTTAATGTTTCAATTTCAAATGCTATATACAACTCAGAGAGAAAACTAAGAGATTCATCTTTTAAAGGACCCAAAGTAGAGTTTTGCAAACACTCTAAATAAAAAAAAAATATTTGAATGAAGGAAGGCACCTTAGAAAAATGACAATATTTATAACAAAGTGTTCCCTTTTGTTTAAAAGATATAATGCTGTATAATGGAATAATATTTTTTAATTAAAAAAATAGAAGAGAAAATGCTCAAGTTCCTGATTGATTTTAATTATTCTCTGAGAATAGAAGGACACCCTATAAAGAAGTAAAAGTTAGCATTTAGTTTGTGGTGCCAGCCTTTTTCATAAGGGCTGAAAAACAAATATACACCAGTGTGTTTGTGGAGAAAGGATTGGCATGGCAGGTCCTATTTACTGTCAGGAAAACCATGTAAGAGATCCAGGAAACAAGTACTTCTCACTACTTTATGAAGAAGAGATGCCATGTTCTAGGATACAGTATATCTAAAATCAGAGACCTTTATATGATGCCATGTTCCTAATAGGCAGAATACATGGGTCTAGGAACCAAGAGTGGAAGCAAAAAGGTCCCTGCTTAGCATCTATTGAGGGTTGAATTGTGTCCTCCAAAAAGATACGACAAAAGTCCTAACCCCTGGTGGCTGCAAATGTGACCTAATTTTTATATAGAGTCTTTGTAGATATCATCAACTTAAAATGAAGTCATCTTGGATTAGGGTGGGCCCAAATCCAATGACTCATGTTCTTATGAGAAGTGTCCACCTTATTGGGACATAGAAGAGAGACTGACACACAGAGGGAAAAAGGTTGTGTGAAGGTAGAGGCAGAGACTGTAATTATGCCATCACAAGCCAAGGCATTCCAAAGACTCCTGACAGCCAGCAGAAGCTAGAAGGTAAGGAAGGATTCCTCTTTAGAGTCTTCCAAGGGAGCATGGCCTTTGGGCATCTAGATTTCAGACTTGTAGCCTCCAGAATGATGATAGAATAAATTTCTGTTGGTTTAAGCCACATAGTCTGTGGTCATTTGTTATGGCAGCACTGGGAAACTAATACAACATCAGTCCTGGTGCCTCACTTGGGGATGTGTGCTTCCCATTCCTGAAACTTTGGCTCCAGGGATTTAAAAGGTCCTGATCCCCCAAAGGACACACTCTCCCTAGAAGACAAGGTGGGGGTCCCACTGAACATAAGCTATGGTTGCCACCTGAGCACTGGAGGCCCCTTGTGCCAAGGCACCCAGGAAGAGCAATCACCATCTTAGCAAGGCTAATCGATTCTGATCATCATAAGCATGAGGAAACAGGTTCTACTTATATAAATGGGTTAAAGAAAAGCTTAGGGTGGAAAGCTGCCACCATGAGGCAAAAACACCTGAGGTGAGCTATCAAGATATTGTAATGGGATCACAATTAACTTGTTATATCACCTGCAGGAAATTACTTTCCATCTGATACCAGTGTACCTTGATCACAAACTCCACTTGCCCCCCCCAGACTCTTTGCTTCTTATACACACAAGTTAATGATTACTGTCTCATTGTTTTCTCCACGTTCACCATATGTGTAAGATCTTGTTTTCTTCACATTCATTACGTGTGGGAACATTGAGCACTCAATAAATACGGAGAGGAAACCCCTCTTTGGGGTTCTTGTCTCCTCCCAGACATTAGCCTCTTTTGTATTCCTGTGTCCACTCATTGCTGGACATGAGAGAACTCCAGACTCATAGTCTGTGACACATAAGGAAGTAGGGCTATTGTTATATAATGAGGGCAGGAAGAAACATGTTTGGCACCCAGTAATCCACTTGGGTCCCTCTTGGTACCTCCATGTCTAAATTTGACAGTAAATGGACAAATGCAGCAACCCTGGCCTGAGAAGGCCATAATGAACGGGGGTGGGGGGTGGTCATGCCCCTCGGGGATGGAAGCCTTAGTCAGGCCCCTGGGACAAGAAAGTTCAGGCTGAGAGCAAGGCTGATCTACAATGGATACAGAAGAGGGAAAATGGGCATCTGTTGCAGCCTCAAGACCAGCTACAGCCGCAGGAGTTATGGCTCATCCCTTGAAGGGAGCCCATGAGAGTCACAAAGGAGACACTCCTACCCTTGACCCAAATGGGTCTGAGGGTACAAGATGTGGACCTTAACAAGTCACCCACTCGGATCCCCTTTCAGAAAGGATGGGTTTGTTGCCCTAGCTGTTGTGGTTGCCAGAAGACAGCCCTCAGCCCTCAGTTCTTTAGGGCATCTTCAGTCTTTGCTGAAGAAAACTGTCCCAACCAAATCACATCTCCTAGGGGCAGCCTGCATCCTCATGATTTAATGCAGAAGTGAAAAGGCCCCAGTCCATCATCTTGTCTCCCCATATCTAGAAATGTTGAACTTTTATGAAATGGATCAACCTAATTAAGCAAGGATTAACTGGATAATTGCACAGTGCTTCATAATCTACATTGACCTGTGCTTCCTCACTCCTGGTGGACTTTAGAATCACCTGTAAAGGGGCACCCGGGTGGCTCAGTTGGTTGAGCGCCTGACTCTTGGTTTTGGCTCTCATTATTTTGTGGGTTAGAGCTCTGTGTAGGTTCTGCAATGACAGTGTGGAGCCTGCTTGGGATTCTGTATCCCTCTCTCTCTGCCCTTTCCCCACTCATGCTGTCTCGGTCCTCTCAAAATAAACAAATAAACTTAAAAAACAAAACAAAACAAAACAGAATCACTTGTAAAGCTTCTAAACTATACTGGTATCTGGGCTTTATGTCCCAGAGATTCTGACTTAATCAGTTTGATGTGGGATCAAGCATGGGTATTTTCTAAAACCTCCCCAAAGTGATTAAGGTGCAGCCAATATTGAAAACCACTGAGAGACAGCAAGCAAACAAGTCAATGGGGAGTGGGCAGAGGAAGCGATCCTAAATATTTATCCTCCTTACTCCCATTTTTCACCAAGTTTATAGTCACTTGCTTGGGGATCCCCACAGGGTTAACTCCCTGGCCTGTAGGAAGTACTTATAGAAGACTGCTTTCGTGGGATCTTTTCCTTCTAGCATTTTGCTTATGCTCTGTGCTCACTTTCCTGTTTGGCTGCTTCTGTGATCTTTATCTTGTAAATCTGTATCACTTGTTTTGTCTGCCCAGATTCCTGTTTTCCTGCAGGTCTGGCCTTGAGTGATACATGTTCCCTAAAGTGTATCCTGCTTGCTTCTGGCACTAGAATTCCTGATCTCATACCTGGTCCCATCTCTGCAGGGTGCCCCAACAGTCAGGGTACCTTCCTTCGCCAAAAGGTCCATTCAGGCAAGAAAAATGGGAAGAAAGCAGTACATTCACTTCCTGTTCTAAGTATATGGTACAACAGACAACTTTACAAGGGCTGACAGAAATATTTTTCTTAGGAGGCTTTCAAATTCATCTCATTTTTCTAATTTTTGTATTTGCTAGCAAAGACCCATGCACATATGTACACCTAAAACTAAAACCCTTCGAATACACTTTCATCTCCGGAATAGACACCATTTGGAATCTCTTCATTTACCACCACTTTCAATTACCAGATGGTAATCTCTCTTCAAGCTAGAGCTGAATTTCCTGGGCTTCTCTCAATCTGATGAAAACAGTCAGAGCAACTAATAATGGATCCTTAGAAGTGCAGAGTTTTAGAAGTGCAGAGGAACTTCCGCAACCCCTTTAAATAAGCAGCCTTATCACTGACACTGTTGTAATGAGACAAGCTGTTTTCCAGTCTTCTTTGCCTGTCTGTGACCTCAACTGCAGAAGTGTTTCCACTGCTGCTTTTCCATAGTTCATTGCTGTGTGAATATTAAAACCTAATGTTAGCTAGTGTTTCATTACATTTTAAAAAGCAATACTGTGTTCACTGAACTAATACATATTCAGGGTTTGTTTGTTTTTTAAATTAGACTTAGCCATAATTATAAAATAGAGGTTACTTGGAAAATACTCTTCCTTTTCCTATGAACATTTGCTGTTGGGTATGAATATTCAGCTATTTATGGCTGATGTGTCACAAATGTAATAATTTTTTTAGAAAAGATGCAAAATGCCATCTGTCACCTCAGTCATGATTTCAAAGGCAGAATTTTTAAAAAGAGGAGTAAAGGAAAGGAAGTGAAGAACCTTTAATAACTGTAAACTCTGGTTCAATCCTATAAAACCTAGCATTCCAGAGCAGTCTCCTTTGTCTTCTAAAAGTATCTGTGTAATGGCTTTTTAACATATTTCAGGCTAAACTATTCTCCCAGTGTAGCTCCAAAGGTCTATTTTTGCTCAGTTTCTTTTTTTCACCAATTTCTTTCCATTACAGACTCTTGTATTATCTATATGGACCCTACCACAGTCCTTCAACAAAAAATGAAAATACCTTCTAATAAACTCCTAAGATCTCTGCACTGACACTTTCCTCTGCTAAAATGTATTCTTACCAAGTATCTGAGGCAGTCATTGTTTTTAAACTATGGCAATCAAAGAAAGGGCAATCTATCTTTTAGAATTACAATAATATGCATATGGTACAAGAATTTTCACTTGGGCGTGGATTTTCATTTCATATGCCTGTCTGTTCTTCTGTTACAGAGATTGATTTTTATTCCTCTACTCTTCCCATTTTTTATTAGAATATAAAAATTCCACAACAAAATTGATACAGTTCTTGAAAACTCAATAGAAGAAAAAATGAAATCCTCCATGGAATTGCTCAGAGAAATTGATATAATCTTGTGAACACAGCATGAGTTAAAAAAAAATCACAGACTAGAAGAAACTACACTAGGGGCGCCTGGGTGGCTTAGTCGGTTAAGCGTCGACTTTCGCTTAGGTCATGATCTCGTGGTTCATGGGTTCGGGCCCCGCGTCGGGCTCTGTGCTGACTGCCAGCTCAGAGCCTGAAGCCTATTTCAGAGTCTGTGACTCCCTCTCTCTCTGACCCTCCCCTGCTCATGCTGTCTCTCTCTCTCTCTCCTAGAAATAAATAAAAAATTTAAAAAACAAAAAAAAGAAGAAACTACACTAGAATAATCTGGACTTCTGATCAGTTTGGAGCTGCATTTGTGACCCCAGAAATAAAAAAGATCCAGGACCTTTCCTTGGAACCCAGTTCATGGAAAGAATCTTCTAACTGATGTTAACCTTGATTTCTTCTATTGCAGTTAAAAAACCTCATTGTTCATTTGCCAAAACAATTCTCTTATCTATAAAAGGAATATATTTTTACTCAAAGTGAAAACTCAAAGAATAAGAAATCATCATCAGTTTAATCACCCAATGATACAAAAACATTTTATATACATTTAATTATATACATATGTGGATTACATAATTGAGACTATAATAAAAATTCTTTTTTGTAACCTGCATCTGTACATTGCCAAACTTTTTCTAACTCATAAAATGTTCTTAACCGTACAATTTTAATGGCTCTACCATAATTTATTTAAGCCAAATTAATTTATCTTTATTATTTAAACCACTCATGTCTTGTTTCTCCATTATAAATACTGTTACACTCCTATTTGGTAAATATTTAAACCTTATGTTATTCTTTCCTTAATAAACATTTGCAGAAGTAAATATATTACCTAGGTACTATGAAGGAATATTTGAATTAATGAGAAAAAAAAGCTACAACTACAGGTATTTTTTAAAATTGACAAAGATAACACAATTTATGTACATGTATTAAAGAAAGCAGTGTACCTTGTGCAAAAAGAACAGGATGAATTTTAAACCCTCCTCCATTTTTCAAACGTTGAGGCAGTTGTTCAAAATGATAACCATCAATGTAGAAGTAAACTTTCAGAGCCTGCCGGCTTCCCTCCGCTTGATATGTAAGAGGAACATCTAAAATGACATTTAATATTACGTTATTTCCAAAAATCAGGTTATGTCATAACGTATACTTGTTAACTTTTTTAAAAATCTTTAAAATTACTAGAAACTAATATATATATTATATATACATATATTATATAATGTATTATACTAATATAATATTCTTGACATGTATGTCAAGTTCAAGTTAGGCAAACTTATAATACTATTCAGTGAAAGAGTATTAAATCAAATTCTTATTAGCTAAAGCAACAGATATTTTTAATTTTTTTTTAATGTTTTATTTATTTCCAGGAGAGAGAGACAGCGTGAGCAGGGGAGGGTCAGAGAGAGAGGGAGTCACAGACTGAAACAGGCTCCAGGCTCTGAGCTGGCAGTCAGCACAGAGCCCGAAGCGGGGCTCGAACCCACAAACCGCGAGATCACGACCTAAGCGAAAGTCGGACGCTTAACCGACTAAGCCACCCAGGAGCCCCTAAAGCAACAGATTTATTACTGTACTGTATATAAAATTCTACAATAGAAAATTTCGTTACACTTTGACACACCAGATGTCTCACTTAACTAAATGAGAAGTTTAGTTACACATGGCTTGAAATCACAAACTCCCAGGGCAGCTGCCTCATTCATATTTTAGTCAAAATGAGTCCTTGGGGTACAATTCTTAAGTAGTGTCAAGAGATTGGGTATATAGCAACCACTATCAAAATTCGCATGGGTTTTGCAAGTTCCATTCCCCTGAGCACCAGATCAAAAATGTATTACCTTTGTTGATGCCCCACAGTCATTAGAAATTATCTGTACAAATTCTCTTAGTTTTCTCAAAGATCTTAAGTTTAATTACTCAAAAATAAAAGCAAAATAAAAAACCAAACCCCAAAACCAACCAACTTGAAAAGCTAAAATGCTGTAGGAGTATTTCACAGTGCTCATAAATACTTCCTATTTTATGTTACTTATCCAAGACAAATAATTTTCATTTCATTTAAATAGAATGTAAAATCTTCCTAAGAAGCTAGAATAGTCATATTAACCAAGTTAAAAACTAAGGCAAAGATATAGTAGAAATTTTAAGATAAGTTCTTGACTCAGTATTTGTTAGTTCTAACCAGCTTCTTGAACAAAATTGTATATAAAAGTAGACTTTAAGGTTAAATCCATTAATGAAAAGAGATTCCAAGTTTCTCATTAAATGTAGCTAATTATACATATCAATAGCAGAGGTATTGTATTAACATCTACAAGTCTCTTTTATCCCATATAATAATGTTATTTTATTTTTGTTTCTATATTTTTAAAGTTTAACTTTATTTGAAAGAGAGAGAAAGAGAGAGAGAGAGAGAGAGAGAGAGAGAGAGAGAAAGCAGGGGAGGGGCACAGAGACAGAAAGAGACAGAAAATTCCAAGCAGGCTCCATGCTGTGCTGTCAGTACAGAGCCTGACACAGGGCTTTGACCTGAGCAGAGATTAAGAGCTGGGCTCTTACTGACTGAGCCATCTAGGAGCCTCTTTCTATATGCTTAAGGAAGGTATATAGGATTTCAGTTTAGGAAAGAGAACACATTTCTCAGTTGAAGATTTGAAAATCTACTGGATTTTAATGATTGGGAAAATCCATTTTTTTCTTGGCTCTATATTAAAGAAAAAAGATGCATAGACACTAAAGAAAATGTATATATACTAAGTATATACTAAATATTTGTATTTTCTAGTTCCCTTTTTCATGCAATGTCTTTCATTTGTATTCAGTTTTCAAATTCCATTTGTTTACTCTTTGGCACCAAAGTGGCCAATCTCTGTTATCAAATGGATAATATTTTTGAAAGAAAGATATTAATGCAGCAGTTGGAGTTACATTATAGGACTGAGAACAAATAAACATGCTATACTAGGAACTAAGAAAGTGAAAATGACAAAAATTATTAAGTATATTAAATTTTAAATGAAGTTAAAGCTAAGAGTGAGTGACTTTCTCTCAAAGTAACTGGTATACCTATAAAAGGACATAGTAATGTGGAGCTGGAAATCGCTGCCTTTTATTTGTGGAAATTTATCTACTATGAAGAACAAACTGAAGATTAGGGCTATGTAATGATTAAAGGCTCCGAAAAATTATTGCACTAAGAAAAGGTCTCTGGTTCCAATCTATGGTATTTATTCCAGACAGGAGTTCCAACCATGGCATCCCATCCCGGTAAACATGACCCTCCATCACTAAAAGGGCCTATGAGTTCGAAAATAAGTCTCTAAGAAGTTATTAGTTACCTTTCCCTGAAATGTTTTTCCTTGAATCTCTGCGTGGTTGGGTCTTTCTCACTCTTTGGATTTCAGCTTAAAAGCTATTTCTGCTGAGAACCATTCCCTGTTGATCCTTTAAACTGCCACCTTACCCTCATTCTATATGCATTGTTTATTTCCTGCATAGGATTTATCATGGCCCTAATCATCTCTGTAGTTGATTCCTTCTTTGTTTTCTCCCAAGTAGGCTGTGAGCTCCATAAAGATAGGGATGGTGTCTGTCCTCTTCACAATGGCATCCACAGTTCCAGGTACAATGCCTGGCCCACACAGAAAAAGTGAAAGCTCAAAAATATCTATTCTTCTAATCATTATATTAAAATTACCTGTATCATCATTAAAAGGGGGAAGGATCTGCTATCATTATATTTTTATTCTCCAAAAATATTAAGATTTTCCATAAAGTATATTTAATTTTATACAACCTAATCATTTAGCTCACTTATTCCCTCTTCACTAATTACATAACATGACAAAGGAAGGATCTCATACTTTCCTTATACTGCAAGGGGTCACAACATCCATCTATTCCTTTGTATCTCTGGCTAGTTTCTAAGCTGCATGCCAACAGAATCTTTGTTTTATATAGTTATTATTATATCTCTGAAATTTAGTTCAGCAGTTAGCATGATGTGTATGCCTAATATTTCTTAAAGGAAAATAAAATGTCTTCAATCCAGACATTTGAGTTCAAATTGCCTGGCAAGCCATATTTCTTTAGAATCTCATTATTCTTTAATGCAAAAATGTGAGTGTAAGTAATGCTAAATATAGCTTTTTAAAAAGATACAGAGTAATAAAGTAAGGAGGATTGATTCAAATATTTACTGAATACTACCATAAACCTCATATAATGCTAGGGACTTTTTTTTATTTTTCAATTTTTTAATGTTTATTTATTTTTAAGAGAGAGAGAGAGTGAGCAAGTGAGCTCAAGCTCAAGCAGAGGAGGGGCAGAGAGAAAGGGAGACACAGAATCTGAAGCAGGCCCCAGGTTCTGAGCTGTCAGCACAGAGTCCAATGCATGGCTTGAACTCACAGGCCGCAAAATCATGACCTGAACCAAAGTTGACCATTTAACTAACTGAGCCACCCAGGCACCCCTCTTTATAATTTTTATTTCTTTATTAGATTTTTTTAAATGTTTATTTTTGAGAGAGAGAGACAGAGACAGAGACAGAGCGGGCACAAGGCTAGGGACTTTCAAATACATTATCTTATTTAAGACTCAGGACCTCATGAGTCAGGGAAAGCTAGTATTCTCATGAGTACGGATGAGAGTTGCACAGGTTTGGAACTCAAGTTTCTTATCTTTAAAGCTAGTGTTCTCTTTGTAGCTTCATGTCTCTTCCCCTCTGTGCTCAGTTCTTTCCTCAAAGACATGCAGCCAAACTAGTCTTCACTACAGTGATGCAAATTAATGAGTCCATATGACTCCTCTGTTTCTAACCTTACAGAAAGATCAAATCACATGCAATTAATAACAAAGTTCTACTTTCCTTATACCACTTAAATAAGATGTGATGACACTGGGTATTGAAAAATTCTCTTCTTTCCTGAATCAACTTAAAAGAATAACTATATTCCTATTGTCATTGTTAGTGACTTGCTTGGAATAACTATTAGTTGCATTAGAACTGACCTTTCCCTACGGACCTGTTTTCAGAAGTTGAGGTTATCCTTTGGGGACTTTCATAAAAATATATATGAATTATATGAATGTTTATGTTTGTCACAGATATGTGCACATTTATATGCTAATATTACTTACGTGGTCTTAATTATCTCTAATATTTATACTATTTTTCAATGTGCTGAATTAAATCTCTTTTAGTGGCTAGGCAATAAGTAAATATTTTATTAAGCTTATAACACAGGTCCCCTGCCTGCTTGCTCAAAAGACCATTCACCAGTAATGTCATATTTGAACCAAGGATAACAGTACTCCTGTGAGCTAATGGCTCCTGAAGCAAAATTTAAAAGAAAAAAAAAACAGGTGATGTTGTGAAAATAAGAGATTCTCTGCCTTTGGCAAATCATGCCCACATGATTAAAGTAAATGAAAATATATTCTATATTTTTTATGTCCACAGAAGACCATACAATTTGTTCAAGTAATATTATCCTCATTAATTAATCCCCTTTACCAAGTTCTCCCTTGAATATAATCCAAATCCTTAACATTGTAATTCATGTTCTAATTCTCTCTCATTTATCAGTGAAGATGAGACTTTAATAAAATTCTGTTCTCTGTACCTTCATAATTTAATACATACAGAAGCAACCACTTCTATCATCTCCACAACTACCCTCAAGGTCAAGTCACCATCATCTTTCAACCTGGGTCACTTGAGTAGCTTCCTCACTGGTCGCTCTGCTTCTGTCCTTGTCCCCAGTAATGCTTTATACAACATTGCAGCCAGAGGCAGCTTTCAATAGGTAAGTCAAATCAGGTCATTCCTCTGCTCCATGGCTTCAGTAGAAATGCGAAGTTCTTTCAGTGGTCTGGCCTGCTCTCTGCTCTCATGCCCTGCTCTTTCTCCTCACTCATGCCACTCCAGCCACACGGGGCTCCTTGTTACCCTGGGAGCATACCACACCTGTTTCCACTTCAGAGTCTGGAACACTCCCTCCCAAATATCCCTTTGCCCCTTCAGGCCTTTGCTCTCCTTTTTGGTTAAGGCTTTCCTCGCTTGTTAAAAATTTGCAACCTCTCACCTGCCCCTTCATTGTTATCCTTTGTTCTCTTCTATTTCCCTTCATACATTCATATGATTGTCTTCTACTTTATTATCAAATTAAGTTATTAATCTTGCTCATTATCTATCTCTCCCCACTTGAATATCAGTTCCAAGAGAGATATGTTTGTTTAGCACTCTACTGATCCAACTCCTAAAATAGTGCTTGGCCATAAGTAGGTATTTAAGAAATTTTTGATGAATGAATGGATGCTTATCAATTCCTAAATCAGATCATGGATTAAATAAATGTTTACTGGGTCCCTATTTATCATAACAGACATTACATAAGTAAGAGGAGCCTGGGTGCCTCAGTTGGTTAAGTGTCTGACTTCAGCTTAGGTCATGATCTCGCAGTTCATGAGTTGGAGCCCCGTTTTGGGCTCTGTGCTGAAAGCTCAGAGCTTGGAGCCTGCTGCACATTCTGTGCCTGCCTCTCTCTATGCCCCTCCTCTGCTTGTGTCTGACTCTCTCTCTCTCTCAAAAATAAACATTAAATTAAAAATAAATAAATAAACAAAAATCCTTCTCACTCCTGAAGAAGCTTATACCTTCTACCTTCTACATAGGATCCTCACATTTATGAAAAAACAAGAGACAGAAAAATAAACTGTGAAAAATTTCTTGAGTTGATAGATATATTTTAAACTTATTTATGAAAATGTTGAAATGGTAGATAAATGATGATAACTTGCAGCAACTAAAAGATAGAGATTAACCTAAATATTTCTATTTCTCTGCTTGCATGTTCTAAAATATTCCCTTTAGTAGGCTTAATGATGGCAAATTGCTAAATCAAAGGGATGCTTTTAAGTCCTTCAGGTCAATTCATAAAGTAACTTAGTTGCAACAATAGTTACAACTATGTCCTGTTGATATTATTTCTTTCATTCTTCACACCACATTTGTGTTTCCTTCTACTCTTATAACCATAAAACCATTTTGCTTACTGACTATATATACTTAATTGATGTTTGTTCATTTATTTCCCTGAATAAAATATTGCATTTTTCGTTCCAGGCACTTGAAAAGGTTTAGCCATCATGGAAACTGTACAGGATGAAAAAATGAATCAAGATAGTAATGTAATTATATTTGTACACATTAAAATTTGACACTCAGATGTAATGATTTTCAATTTTTATTGTTAAGCTAGGAAAAATGTAGAATATTTATATACACCTTCAGGATTAAATTCTAGATTTTTATGTCTTTCTCAATTGGTTTGGATCTAAATTTTACATAATGTGAGCATAACTTAAGTTTCCTCTCTTTCTTCTTGGCTATAAATACTTATATTCATTGCCTGCTAATATATTCTCTACAGGATCAACTGAAGATGAGGAGTGAAGACTCAGTTCAGTTAGTTTTGTTATATAATATATTTCTGAAAACGGCTCAGAGGTCACAGAGTTTATCCACTATAGTGAGATATATTAGGGCAGTCCTTTCATTAAAAAAAAAAACTGACATGAAAAAAGCAGCAGAAAGGACAAATATTCAATAATCCCATTTACATAAAGTACCAAGTACAGGCACCTGCAGAGAGACAGAAGGTGGAACAGAGGTTACCATGGACTGAACGAATAGGAATGGGGAGTTATTGTTTAACGAGTATGGAGTTTCTCTTTAGTAGGATGAAAGTTCTGGAGATGGGTGGTGGAAATGATTGTACAACACTGAGAAGGTACTTAACGCCACTTAATTGTACACTGAAAACTGGTCAAATGGCAACCTTTATAGCATGTATATTTTACCATAATAACAGAAAAAAAAAGAAAATATTGCCTGTGGCACAAAATTTGATGTATACACTCAAGGAAAGTTTTGAAGCTCAAACTAATAGATGAAAATAAAGGTTCAGAATTATCTGTAGATTCAAATTACATATATTTTCTATCACTTTCACAGTTGGTTATATTTATTTTACCCTAAATATAATATCTTATATAAAATAATTTGAACTATGTAGCAAATATACTAGTATCAAAGTTGTGCAATATGTTGTTGTTTGATGTCAAGAAATTCTATGAAACACCTATGAAACATTCAATTACTTACTTGCAACCAGTGGCTCCTCTTCTGATGGTTTAAAGTAAAAAGAAACTTTTTCCAAATCAAATAGTGCAACCAGTGTATCTTCTAACATGGCTTGTTCATCTGTCTAGAAAGAAATAAAATACAAGATATGAATGGATTTCAAAGGATAGAACATCACATCACATCACATTGCCAGACCAAAACTAGCTTCATTTGTGTTTTATTTACATGCAGACCAAATTATCAACACTTATCTAATAATTTACTGCCCACAGTGTAATTAACAAATCCCTCAAAATTACAAGTCTCTTTAATAGTTTTATATTTTTACTTTTCCATACTATCTAAATGGTTATAGCTACAACTTTGCTAGATTCAAACTGTGTTGATTTTTATTATTTACAAACAACTGTGTAAATAATACAATAAGCATGCTATCTGCCTCTAAACTTCTATAATCTTAAAAATATAACAGCTAAAAGGCAAGCATATTGTTTTATTAAAAAGCTACAGTACACAGTTTCCATCCTGTTTTACAATAAGATAAGCTATGCATTATTCATTTTGCAACCTTGTAGAGCTGTGATGAAAGCAATTTGCATGTATGCAGTAATTTTCTTCCAAAGAGCTTAGGGACAAGAATCGTTTTTATCTCACTTGCCCTTATGAGGCCTTAGTCTAGAGTCTTGTGACTATGAAATCTGATTTGATTTTATCATTTCTTTCATTCTAAGAGCATATTATTCTACAGCTGATGCAGGTAAGGCTCAACTGTGGTAACACATTCCTCAGCAATACTATCTTTCTAATACTATATCCTGGCTTTCCTTTAGCAGTTTTGTGCACCATCTAGAGTCTTTTATCAATTTCCTCCTGAAAGAAAATTAGCCTTATCATACACAGCTTATTTTTTAAAGGTAACATTTGTTTCCTTTTGACTATCAATGATGTTTTCAAATAATGATTTTAACAAGATTTATACACATTTTTAAAAGTTGATGAAAGCATATAGCTTTTTTTTGGGAGGGGGGAGGCATGAGTACAGGGTGAAGGAGATAGTAAAGAATGTCCACTGTGTGAAGAAGAATCACCAAATCAAACTCCAGATCCCAAAGATGTACAGCACAGAAAGCAGAATGTTAAGACAATCATCACCTTTGCACGTTGGTTTGGTATATAATACAGTGTATGGTACACAGTAAGTGCTGGATAAATGTTTATTTTAGTAAACTGTTTTTTTTGAAAATCCTTTGAAGCAGCAAAAGTATGCCATGAACCTAGAATTGGAAGGACAGGGCTGAGGAATCAGCATTTTCCCAACTGAGAAGAATATACACAAGGAAAAAATATCCCAAACAGGCAGGACTCTGATTGCTGGAGTGCAAGCCCTAACACTCCAGCAGACGTGGCTAAAGTGATACGTGAGTGACTATGGACTGTGCTCAGTGCCCAGGGACACATAGACTGCCAGGACAGGCAGCTCCCAGAGAACCTTTCACATTCCTAGGAGTCTTTTATGTGCTTCTTACAGACACAGAAAAAATATGGGTTTGACTTTTTTTTAAAGCAAACTCTGGATTATTTTAAATCAGTTCTATAAAGTTAAGGGTTTCAAAGGACTAAGGGAAAAAACCGTTTTCTTGAGAGATAATTCACATACTTTAAAAGCCCCCCATTTAAAGTGTATAAGCTTAGAGGTTTTAGTGTACACAGTGTTGTGTAACTATCACCATAGTCTAATTTTAGAATATTTGCACCACTCCACAATGAAACTCAGTACCCATTAGCATTAACTCCCCATATTCCTGCCCCCAGTCCTTAGCTTGAGGCAACCATTAGCCTACTTTTAGTCTCTGAAACTTGCCTATTTCACATATTATACAATAATGGACTCAAATAATATGTGTCTTTTGCAGCTGGCTTATTTCACTAGCATAATGTTTTCAATGCCCATCCATGTTGAAGCCTGAGGATATTTGTATACAAGTTTTCGTGAAAATAAAAGTTTTCATTTTCATGGATATTATACAGGAGTCGAATTTCTAGGTAATATGGTAATTCTATGTTTAACATTTTGAAAAAGTGCTAAACAGTTTTGCAGAATGGTTGCACTGACTTCAGTGTCCATCAGGCCCATACATACCAGAACAAACTGATGGTTGCCAGAGGGAAGGGAGTGGTGGGATGGGAAAAATGGATAAAGGGGAGCGGGAGATACAGGCTTCCAGGTGTGGAATAAATAAGTCACGGGAATAAAAGGCACAGCATAAGGAAAAATAAATAGTGTTGTATGGCTGCAGATGGTAGCTACACTTGTGGTGAGGGTAGCACAACATATAGAGAAGTTCAGTCACTATGTTGTACACCTGAAACTAAAGTAACATTGTATGTCAACTATATTCAAATAAAAAATATATGGAAAAATTGTTTAAAAATGGCTGCACTATTTTACATTCCCACCAGCAATGTATGAGGGTTACAGTTTCTCTTTACCAAAGCTTGTGATTGTCTTTTGGATTACAGCTATCCCATCACAAGTGTCCTAGTATCTTATTGTAGTTTTGAGTTGCATTTCCCCAATGGCTAATGATGTTGATCATCTTTACATGTGCTTTCTGGCCATTTTGTATCTTCTTTCAAGAAACATGTATTCAAATCCTTTGTTTGCTTTTTTAACTGAGTTGTCTTTTTATTAAGAGTTAAGAATTCATTCTAGAGTCTTGGGGCACCTGGGTGGCTCAGTTGGTTAAGTGTCTGACTTTTGATCTCAGCTCAGATCATGATTTCACAGTTTGTGAGCCCACATCAGGCTCTGCGCTGACAGGTGCGGAACCTGCTTGGGATTCTGTCTCTTCTTCTCTGCCCTTCCCCTGCTTGTGCTCTCTCTCTCTCTTAATCTCAAAATAAATTTAAAAAATAAAAAAAAAAGAATTCTTTCTAGAGTCTGGATATAAGTCACTTATCAGATATATAAGTTGCAAATATTTTCTCCCATTCCTTGGGATTTCAAACAAAATTAAGTTTAAAGTAAAAGTACCAGCACTTGATTAAACAATGACAGTTTTAAAGTAAGAGTAGAATAGAAATGAAGCCTCATTCAGTCACACATTTAACGAAAACTTAATGCTACCATGTGTTAGAAAGTGGGCTTCCCTTCTTATGTCATTTCTATTTGATAGGAAATGATTAATATTTATTTAGTTTTTAAACATTTCCCAAAGTGCCTTATTTCAAAACTTTCATTAGTTAAATCTTTCTCAGTTTTATTAACAATCGAATAAGAAATCCATCACCCACATGGAATGCATAGAATCTTTTCAAAAGAATCTAATTTTGTTTCTTTGAAGTACACTGAGGCGGACTTTCTTACCTTATCCTTCCAGAACCCTCGATGACTGTGCAGTACTACAGTTACCTCCCTATCTTCATTATCATTGAAGAAAAAGATTTTGGTATATAAACTCACATACATTTGTTTAAAACCTCAACCATGTTACTTGGTAGTCACACATTCTATGTGTACTTTAATAGGTGACATAGGATCTCATATTTAAAATTACAATTCTATTTAACGAGTACTTTCAGCTTATATGTAAGAGTGAACATATTTGCCTTTAAATATCATGACAACTATCAGAACCACAGAAAGTATATGTTAAAAGACAACTTTGATTTATCAACTATTTTGCGATGCTTTCTTCATATGTGCTGTGGGCAACGGACGTATAAATATGGAATATTCTACAATACTTAAGGCAGTGTTTTCATTAACAGGACAAACATGCATGCAAAGGAAGGAAATAAAATCATTTAACATACAGAAATTTTAAACAGATTGTCAGACAGTAAGGCATGCGAGTTGTCAGAGCTTGTCAACCAAGCAGGCTCTAGGACATCAACCTCAGTGGAACCGTGGGTTTCATGGCAGGCTATTTCTTCTGGATTGGAAATCAGGAACCACAGCAGAAAGACCCTCTTTCCTCTGATGATCTTTCTCAGTCAGTGCTAAGGGATACAGCAATTAGTAACAGATGGAGGCTTTCTCTGCAGCCTGAGAATAAATAAAAATCAATAAAGAAGGAATACCTTCTACATACTTATTACTAAAACCATATTTGCCCATGGAAAAATGCACTCTTTTAAAGTAGCTGACTAACTGCTGATACATAATGAATAACCACTTCTTATATGAGGAATATGCTACAAGGTGTGTTACAGTTGTCACAGATAGTGAGAGATATTGGTGATTCCTTACCAAGTTTGGTGACAGGAGCGACTGAAAGTGAAAAAGAACCCCTGCATTTGCTATCTGGTCCAGCCACCTTCTGCTGGCTTCCCCAGTGTCCATCTCGTTGTCTTTGCTGTTGTCAAACATCTGGTTTAAGGCTGCCATGAGCTGCTCAGAGAAGGCACAGACTGTGGCCACAAGACTCTGGCAGAAAACCATGTCTCTTCGGAGCTGCGTCTCGCTGTCTGTAACCCAGGAGAACATAGAGACAGTTTTGAAAAATGTCACAGGTGAATAAAATCAATTCATTAGGCATTTATATTTTCTGTTATTGGTTCTGGTAAGCAAATCTGGATCTCTTAGATTTATCTATTAAACTTCATGAGTTGTAAACATGCCCAGTTTATAAATTCTTATATTTCATTGAAATAGTAATATATTTACAGTTTTAACACACACAGATTTTCACCAGGATTCTTATTCTGCAATTGGTTGGATTTTTGATGGGCCCACACTGAAGGTATGTTTACCCTGTGAATTGCCACTCTTGGGCCACTGTTTTTTCGAAGTGGAAACAAGCTTGCCTCTGAGAACCTGATCACAGAGACTCATTTCTATGGGTGTTTGGATACATACAAACTCCAGGAACTATATAAATATAAGCCACACATTCTATGCATTGAAAAATCACTTGTACTAGAAGAACAATAAAAGTGAAAATACTCATATACTTAAAAGTGTAGTGAATATTTCAAGGGCTCAGGATTTTCAGAAATGAAGAAGCATTGTCAATATTAGTGTAATATATATATATATAAATGTTGCCAGTATTTAGTAATGAGTTCTTGCTTTATTGATAAAAGGCATGATTTTTAAGTTGTTTACCAAGAACAGTGATCTTATGTTTTTAATAACCATCAAGGGCATGTGAACACATAATGTAATTGCTGTGTGTTACCTAGTTTCACTATTAGCAAAAGCTACTCTTTAAAAAATTAATATAAAAAGGATTGACTATTTTAAATATTTAATTTTATAATGAAAATATTCATTTATTATGTTGAACTATACGAACTTGCTGCTTTACTAGGTCAAAATGATTGAATATGGAAATTCCATATGGTTCAACTTATTAACTTAATCAACAACATGTGTAAGACATTTCCCTTAAGTGATTATATGCCATGTGTCTCATTCAAATAGATAGAAAAGAGTGTTTTACAGGTAACTGTGAAATAGCTAAACTGGGAAAAAACTGTCCAAGCCTCAATTAAGAAAAAAGCAAAACATTTATTTTCTTGTCCACAATTTCTAACAAAGTGTAGACATTCAGGAACTATTTACTGAATTAATAATGAAAATGATGAGCCAATAGAGCAACCAACAAACAAATTAAGTGGAATGAAAATGTATGAGCTCATTCTCTGACTTGATGAAATGTCTGGATTTAGTTTAACCTAGAAGGACAATTCAGACAGCTTGGTAGCCAAAATGTGTAGCTGCAATACTGAGTTCAAGACAGAAACTACATAATATTGCCCTATATCTTTCTTGTACATTCTTGCTTTGCTTTTCTATTGTCCTACAGCAAAGCAGAAAATATGGAAAATTAAAATAATACTTCAGTAATTTTAGCAAGAATACTCCCACCTATAACCTGAGAATAATTTCATAATAAAAACTGAATTGGAAAGAAATGCCTTATATGAAGAATGGAAAGTTAAGGTCTAGAGAAGGAAGGATCCAATTCCATTGAGAACTTTAGAAGAAATCACAAGGGTTAATAACTTTGCCACTAGGAGATATAATTCTTCAAATTCCTTTTGAGAAGAAATGCTCAAATTTCTTCCCTTGTTTTAAACCTTAGAAAGAACGCTTAGATGTTTTATCTACACTCTGTTACTATATTGTATATGCGTTTAAAGCCAAGTAAAATTTTCATTCAACCTCTTTATCAAATCACATAATGATCACACAAAGTTGTATTTGTTCATTAATTCTAACTTTTCACACTGAATACACCACAGGAATTAAACATGGCACCAGTTACCAGGGGTATGAAGACATCCAAGATGCGGTCTCGGCCATGTCTGTGCTCACAGAAACAGTAACGGAAGTTGACATGCAAGATGTCCTTGGGCCACAAGGCCATTTAAATTTCAAACCAACATATTTTTAAATGAAAAATATTTTATAAATGCTTCCTATTTAATGAGGCGATTTTCAGTTTACTTTCCTATTTTCAAAAAGGCTTGTTTGCATAAACTTCAATATGCACATCATACTGAGATTTTCAAGTAACTTTTACATATTATTGTTTCTGGTGAGTAACAAAGGTAGAAAACTCAAAATGGCAGAAAGGGGTCTTTACGATCTATCTATCCTCAAGTTATGTTGACAGCTTATAAATGCATTACTTCCCCCCATTCATCTCTACACCAGCAACAATCTTCACAAACTTGTGAGATTGTCTCTGAAAGCAGCCAGGACCCTGGCTGTACAGACCTCTCCTCTTTGAGCAACACACTACTGCTCAGGTATCTCAAATGTTAAATGCTCTTATAAATGCTCTTAGAGATCACACCTTTGGGCTCTCTGGTTATGGACACTTTCCCACCCTTTCTGTGAGCAAACGTTAAGTCATCCTTAAGAGTCTACTCCTTGAACTACTGAAACCCACTGAACTTATAAAATATTATCTCCTCTGGTGAAATTCCCCTCTCTCTCAGTAAGCATCCTGCACTCCTGGATCTGCCACCACAGGCCTGGGGGCATCCGTGTACATGTTGGCTAGTTACTCAGCATTGTGAGAGTCTGTTTACACGTTTAGGTTCCCCAAGAGACCATCAGCATAGCAAGACCAGGGGAAGTGGCATATAATGTGAATTATGCTCATGAACCTAAAGGCATATAATCTGATTTCATCTACCCATTCCACCCATTTTAAACCAAATAACCCTACATATCAGATTCCTATATATAATGTGAGGTATTTCTACTTCTTAGATCTACAATAAAGATAAATGAGATTTAGCACTTATCAAAGTAAAATTGCACAGCATGATTACTGTGATTCTTCTTTTCTCCAGCATCTAGCAGGGTGGCACTGAGTGGAGCTCAGTTCTATTGCTAAATAGGGAATAAACCACATGATGAACAAAGACACCAAAATAAGCAAACTCCCAGCAAAAACTGACAAGTCTTTTCTTATAATTACGCAGATGTTCAATATTCACAAGTGTCCATACTTCTCCAAAACTATTCTGATTCCTCATTTTTATCAATAAGAACTACAGCAAGAACAACAGCTGCTTCTAGCTTCTAGCAAAAGAAGAAAGGCATGGAGAGCTGTTTTTTGGTGACAGTTTGTTTACTGTTTTTGCAAACTAATAAGTCTCTTGTAGTGGGAATACCCTCAAAACAAATGGATGTTTTACTTATCAAAGGCTTCCGTTTCATTCCAGTATTTAAGTACCTACTTAAAATCACCTTATACAAACATGTTTTAAAATAGTAACACTTCATTTACTCTCCACTGTTTAAAAAGCTCAAATTCCATAGCCGGTCTAAAAAAGAATGAGATGGTTTCTAGACACACAAGTATCCCTAGTTATTATTCTTAGACTGCAGGGAAAAGAAATTTTTTTAAAAAGTAACAACAAAGAAAAGAGAGATTAGAGAGAGACAGAGAGAGAGAGAGACAGATAGGAATAAAGGTAAGTTAAAAACAACATTTAGCAGACACAATCTACCCTTTACAAGTGGATAGCATAATTCTGCAGCCAATAATATGGAGTAATTTGGCTGCATTCTGATGTTAACCTCTATATGAGGGAGAAAAAAGGGTGAGTAAATAAAGTAGGAAAAAGGAGAATGCTGATGGGAATAGAAAAATTAAATTGAAATCAAAATAAGGATCTACAAGAACAGCCATTTGAATACTAATGAATAAAGCAATGTGTTCCAGGACCACTTCTGCAACTGACATCACTAAGTTTGAATTTCATCTGCCACTTACTATTAATGCAACTACTCAACAAGGCATCTAATCTTCCAGATGCTCAAAAATATGTGTTGAATGAATACCAGTTAGTAGTTATTATTAATTAGCCTGAACATTAATTTCTTCACCTTTAAACCTATGTAAAAATAATATTCTCACAGAGTGATTGTGAGGACCCAAGGAAATCTATAAATATGAGATCTATCAACTAGTGGTTATTAGTAAAACTAAAAAAAGTAAGATATTTTGTTGTTGTTATTATTACTCAGTCAAAAAACAAGACAACTACTTCTTTAAATAAAAAACCAGCCAATAAACAAAAAAAGCTCTCTGGCTAACTTGACTCATTCATTCACTTATAATTTAAATTCTCCAGGTGTGAAAGACTGTTAAAGACTCCTCCTTCTAAGTACAGTCCACTTCTCCACCCCTTGATTTTGGCCCACCTACCTCTTGTTCATAAACCAAAATTAGACACAGTTTCACAATAAACCCCATTTGCACAATTAACTTTACCAAAACCTGGTTCCTTCCTCCTTTTTAATTATATTCTCTGTTTGTGTATATATATATATAAATAAGTTAAAATTAAATATTATATTATATATATAAATTAAAATTAAATGAATATATATAAATTAAATATGTATACTTTGAGATTTGTATTTTTTTCCTTTTTTTAAATTTAAATTTTATTTAGTTAACATACAGTACAATATTGGTTTCAGGAGTAGAATTCAATGATTCATCACTTACGTACAATAACCAGTGCTCATCACAAGTGCCCTCCTTAATACCCTTCACTCATCTTAGCCCATCCCCCACCCCCACCCACCCCCTCCATCAACCTTCAGTTTGTTCTCTTTCATTAAGAATCTCCTGTGGTTTGTTTCTCTCTCTTCTCTCCTTCCCCTTCCCATATGTTCATCTGTTTTGTTTCTTAAATTCCACATATGACTGAAATCTATGGTATTTGTATTTGTTTTTCCAATTTATTTCTCTCAGCAAAGTACTATCTAGCTCCATCCAATCATTGCAAATGGCAAGATTTCATTCTTTTGGATGGCTGAGTAATATTCCATTGTGAACTACATCTTCTTTATCCATTCATTATTTGATGGACAGTTGGGCTCTCTTCATAGTTTGGCTATTGTTGATAATGCTGCTATAAGCACTAGGGTGCATGTACTCCTTAGAATCTGTATTTTTGCATCCTTTGTGTAAATACCTAATAGTAAAATTGCTGGATTGTAGGGTAGCTCTATTTTTAGTTAAATATATATTTATATACATTTCCTTGTTTGTACTATAATTGATGATGAGCATGTTTTGTATTTTTATTAAAACTAAGTATTTTTTAAAAATCTTTCCAAGGCTTTAGAGAGAGTAGGGATAGTATTTACATCTAATTTATTGAAGGCATTGCCTTGATATCATGAGACTTCTAAGGTCATGGGACACAATAATTTCAAACAGTAAAAATGGGAAATATTACCTGAATATTCAAGAAGAGCCAAGAGTATCCTACACTTCACCTCTGCACAAAAAGAAAACATAACAGTTAGCCGTTCAGTCTTTTTTTACCATTAACACCACATTTTAATTAACTACGTAGGAAAAATTAGCACAATCTTACTCCATTAGATAATAAAAATCCCATTTACTTGACATTCTATTCTTCCTATCTACTATATAAATTCTATTCATTGCTCAAGGGGCTAAAATTCATTCCATTTCTAAATTAAATTAGCCTGAGAGACACCCTTCAAATTCTGCTACCTTTGTAAGTCATCCCTTATAGCTGCTGTAGTTTGCACGGTGTTCTCTAAACTCCTACAGGTATTGTGGTCTTGATCAATAAGCCCTCAAACAGCACTTTTCCTTAGTTACTTAAACTTTTAAATGTTATATATGCATTTATAAACTTTATATATAAATATACATATT
This sequence comes from Hyaena hyaena, assembly GCF_003009895.1. Taxonomy (NCBI): domain Eukaryota; kingdom Metazoa; phylum Chordata; class Mammalia; order Carnivora; family Hyaenidae; genus Hyaena; species Hyaena hyaena. The sequence continues at coordinate 422,290 of NW_024081292.1, read as the reverse complement.
TTTTATAAAAAATTTTTAATGTTTATTCATTATTTTTGAGAGAGACAGAGAGAGAGGGAGGGAAAGACAGGGCACGGGCAGGGGAGGGGCAGAGAGAGGGGAAGACACAGAATTAAGCAGGCTCCAGTCTCTCAGCTGTCAGCACCAAGAGCTCAACACAGGGTTCGAACTCATAGACTATGAGATCATGACTTGAGCTGAAGTTGGACACTTAACTGACTGAGCCATCCAGGAGCCTCTATAAATATAAATATTTTATTATGCATTACATATTAAAATCATAAGTTAATTATACAGATTATAGTTGTAAATTATATATAATGTATAGCTATATAATCTCTCTCTATATAGACTTCCTTTCCTATCTATATGTCAAGATACTGTTCTCAAGTGCAGAAAAATATTAAACATTTCCAAATACTCTTCTTCCCAACACATTTCCAAATGAGGGCAATCACAAATATTTGTTAAATGATGTGTATTAGCTTCATACTCATTGCCTTACTTCTAATTGGTAGTTTACTTGCAATAAGGAAATATGAAAACATTCAAAGCTTCTTTATGTGCCCATCATGGGAAATAAAAAAAGGTTGGGCTGCATCCTATTCCAGACACGTTCACAGTAGAGCGAAAGCAACAAAATTATCTGATAAGAAATGTTGGAAATACTTGAAAGGACATTACATTTTACAAGGAAAATAACAAGAACATGAGAATTTCAGAGGCAGGAAAGTATGAGAAAGAGTCAGAAGAACGATCTGCTACGGTCGTCCCCCTTATCCATGTGGGATATGGACTAAGACCCCCGGTGGGTGCCTGAAACCATGGATGGTGCTGAACACTATATAAACTATGTTTTTCCTGTACATACGTATCTATTACGAAGTTTAATTTACAAATTAGGCACAGTAAGAGATTAACAAGAACTAATAATAAAATAGAACAATTATAATAATCTATTGTATTAAATTATGTGAAATGGCTCTCTCTCAAAATATCTTACTGTACTGTATTTAACCTTCTTCCTGTGATGATGTGAGATGTAAAATGCCTACATGATGAGAGGAAGTAGGCACTGTGATGTAGAGTTAAGCTACTATTAACCTTCTGATGATAAGCAGAAAGACGATCTTCTACTTCTGGACTGTGATTGACTAAGGGTCAATGAAACCAAGGAAAGCAAAACTGCGGAATTATAGGGTACCCCTGTACTATCTCTGTGCTATTCAGAAAATTGCTCAAGTACAGTTGACCCTTGAATAACAAAGGCTTGAACTGCACGTGTCCACTTATATGTGGAAATTTTTCAATAAATACAGTACAGTACTACAAATGTATTTTCTCTTCTTCATGATTTTCTTAACATTTTCTTTACTCAGGCTTACTTTAAGAATATAGTATATGATATGTATAACATACAAAATATGAATTAACTGAATGTTTATGTTATCAGTAAGGCTTCTGGTCAGCAGTAAGCTATTAGTAGCTAGGTTTCAGGGGAAGTAAAAAACTACATGCAGATTTTTGACTGTGTAGGAAATCAGTGTCACTAATCCTCATGTTGTTCAATGGCCAATCGTACTTTAACATTCAATGTGCTCATTCATAAGTGATGATAATACCTATCTCATTTATTTCATGAGCCTGTGTAAGAAAAATAAAAGGGGATATATATTAAAAACCTTTAAAGTACTCTGTATCTATGATGCACTATAGTTATTATAATCTGGACCTAGCTAAAGTTGGTATAGAATTCTAAGTGAGTCCTGAAATACTTTATACATTTTTTAAAGTTACATTGTCAGGTGAGTAGGTATATAACCTAAGAGTTAGAAAGAGTGTTAGCAAGAGCATATAGTAAAGAATGAATACCAAACATACAACAATCTAGCATAGAAAAGACTTTATTGTATCATTCAGAGACAGAGACAGAGATTGGGATATAGTTAGATAGCCCCATTGAAAAATGGCTCCCAACATTAGATTGATGAGTTTAGACTTATCTAACAAAAATTACTATAAAGTTCTGGAGCAGAGTACCAAATTATTAACATATTTTAGGAAGATGAATATAGTTTACAGTAATACATAAATCAGAAAAGATGTAGGCAGGGGAATCACCAGAAAACTATTCCAATTATTGAGGTAGGGAGAAAAATGGGAAAATTGGAGACCTATGATTTTAAAAAAAGAAGAAGCTCTTTAGGATATTTGGAACAGAGGCAGAAAAAAATGGGAAAAAAGTAAGTTGCTGAAAAAAATTATAGATTTTGAGAAAAGTACAATTTTTGTAGGGAGCAAGAGTTGAAAATGTGTTCACTAATAAACATTTGAATTTAAAGTGATGATGGGTCCAATTCTGCCACCAAATCCAGTGTGTTTTTACCCCATACCATCAAGCAATTATTCAATACTATCTGGGTATCCTACAATTTGACTCAGTTCTGGAATCAACCTGAAGATAGCATCAGATCTCACAGGGCAAAAGCTCAGTTTCACAAGACTGCTCACCCACTCCCCCCCCCACACACACACACTTCAGGCACCAACTGTGGGTCCAGGTTGTCACCTGTGTTTCTGACTAATTGGCTACAGACTGGAAAGTCCAACAGCTCCATCCTTGATTTTGATAATTTGCTAGAGTGGCTCACCGAATCCTGAGAAACATCTAAATCACCAGTGTATTATAACTCAGGAGCAGTCAGTAGGAAGGGATGCACTGGGTAAGGAAGGCATGGGAAATGGTGCAGAGCTTCCATGCTCTCTAAATGCACCACTCTTCTAGAACCCACCTGGAATCTCATCCTTTTGGGATCTTATGGAGGCTTCTTTACATAGGCATGGTTGATTAAATCAATGGTTATTGTTGACTGAACTAAATCCACAGCCCCTGTCACCTGGGTAGGGGTGGGAAGATGAAAAGTTCCAACCCCCTCATCACAGGGTTGGCTTCCCTGACAACCAGCCCCCATCAGTAGAAGTTTTCCAAAAGTCACCTCATTGACATAACAAAAGACACCTTTATTGTTCTCATCACAAGAAATTCCAAGAGTTTTAGAAAATCTGCCAGGAAAGGGGACAAAGACCAGCATCTATTTCGTATTATAAACCACAATGTCACAGTGTACTAATCAAGTAAAAATGTCTTCAGCTGGCTGATAATTTGAGATCATAATTTAGTGTAGAGATTAAGCAGGAGACAGGTATCATCTTTGTGATACTACACAATGAATCTATCCCCCCATTTAGTCTACTGTTTTTTTCTGCTCTCTTCTACCCTCAGTTTAGAAGGCTATATATGGATGAATGACACTGTGATGTAGTTTAGAAAGGGTACTGTAACAGTGTTTCCTATATAAAGATCATATAATTATATTTTGATATCGTATTTGAGATACACTTGATAGATATTTTGAAATCAGAGAAGAATGAATGAGGAGGTTCAAAACACACTATCCCAAAATATGGCAATTTGGCACACCAAAAATTTCAACATGAAGGAATTTGAGAAAAGGCAGGTGTACAGAGGATTCTGCTTCCCCACTGAAGCAGATCATAAAACCCTCATGTGAGAAGTGCCCTCCCAATCCCAGAAGAAAAGAACATCCTTATCTCAGAACACACAGAGGAATACTCAGAGGAACAGGCCTTACTAAGTTTCCCCAGTTTATGAAAAGTTTCCCTTTGCTCATATACTTTTGTCCTGTCACATTTTAGCAAAATTTTCTACTCTTCATCAAATGTAGTTTAAAAGCATTCTTTTTTCCTGGTCTTCATTTCCTTAGAAGGGCTCCCATGTAATGTAAAGATATTAAATGAATGTAAATCGGTTTTTTTTTTGCTTATTAATTTTTTTTGGTCTGACTAATTTATAGGATCCCAGCTAGAGAACCTAGAATGAAAAAGATTACTTTTTTTCCTCCCCCACAGGAACGTCAGAATGAGGTTGTCCCAGCTACCTATATAAACCATGAAATTCTGGCAAGGTGACATTATGTTCAATTTCTAGCCAAGACCTATCCCTTCATTAAACAATCCCCTATATAAAGACAAGTGGGAAACTGAAAATTAGTTTAAGTTGAATAGGATAAATTCATGATGAATTGGTGAGGACTTATGATGAAAATGTGATATTTTTAATTAATTAATAAATTATTTTAGAGAGAAGAGACAGTAAGCAGGGGAGAGGGGCTGAGGGAGAGAAAGAGAATCTTAAGCAGGCTCCAAGTGCTCAGCATAGCCCCTGATGCAGGACTCAATCCCACGGCCCTGAAATCATAAGCTGGATGCTCAACTGACTGTGCCACTCAGGTGCCCCCCAAATGTAAGTTTTTTAAAACGAGTATCATTAAAAATTAAGCTTTATATCTTACATTAGAAAAAGTTTATATGTCAAAGATAAAGCTTCTTAAAAAACAAGAAAAGGGGGCGCCTGGGTGGCTCAGTCAGTTAAGCATCTGACTTCAGCTCAGGTCATGATCTCAGGTCATGAGTTCAAGTCCCACGTCGGGCTCTGTGCTGACACCTAGCTCAGAGCCTAGAGCTTGTTTCAGATTCTGTGTCTCCCTCTCTCTCTGACCTTCCCTGCTCATGCTGTCTCTCTCTCTATCTCTCAGAAATAAATAAAGAAAAAAGAAAAAAAAAACAAGAAAAGGTTTAAAGATTTCTCTGTTCTTGATACTGCATTTACTCTAAACACAATTATAAGATGAAAAAACCCCTCAAAGATGGTGACAACAAGTCCATTTACAACTTGTAGGAGTTTTATGATATTGGCATTTATTCCACAAAAAATACTACCTTTTACACAGTAAAATAAACATATGTTTAAATTCCTTTAAGCCCTTTAAAGTGCTTTAAAAATATATTTATCATTTTTGTTATTCATTATTTTGGGGGGTTTTAAATTCAGACTTTTCATTAAATATGATGTTGTGAGTCACAAGTAGCCATTATATTTAGCTATAAACTAAAATTACAGGGGTGCCTGAGTGGTTCAGTTGGTTAAGCATCCGACTTCAGTTGAAGTCATGATCTCATGGTTTGTGAGTTTGAGTCCCATATCAGGCTCTGCTGACAGCTAAGAGCCTGGAGCCTGCTTCAGATTCTGTGTCTTCCTCTCTCTCTGCCCTTCTCCCATTCATGCTCTGTCTTTCAAAGATAAATAAAACGTTAAAAAACATTTAAAAAAAGTAAAATAAAATTATAGCCAAGAAACTCAGCTGTCAAAAACAAAAGATTCCATCACACAGTAGAATTGTTGTGATTCTTTGGAGTTTCCATATTTGTACAAACTTTTCCTTCTACTGATCTCTAATTACTATCTAAGATGTTATATTTGAGTACATTTCTAGGTGGAAAACTTAGTAAACTTAGAGCATATTCACATCTCTGTCATTTGGTAAATGAAGAAACTGAGGCCCAAGAGAGTTATGTCACAGGCTCATCCTCTATCCAATTTAAGTGCTCTCTTTGTCAGCAGAGTATTGAATTCTCTGTAGTTCACCCTAAAACAAATGGTAGTGACTAGGGTTAGGTTGTAATTCTGCTGAATACTATTTACCATATCCAACTAACATACAAACGACCAAGGGATAAAAATTTAAATGCTGGCATATACTTATTTATTGTAGAGGTTTCTCAACCTCAGCTCTATTGATATTTTGGGCCAAATAAGTCTGTTGTGAGGGACAGTGCTATACACCGTACAACATTTAGTAGCATCTTTGGCCAATACACACTAGATGCCAGTAGCACATTCACAATTGTGACAACCAAAAAAATATCTCCAGACATTGCCAACCACTGGTCTAATGTTGGTAAGAAAATCACTGAATCGGGCATTTAAAAAAAATTAAACACATTTCTCATTTCATTTTTTCACTATAATCATTTTGGAAACCCTCAGAATTTCCTACTTAATATTCTGGCCCTAAACAACATGAATTCAGACTCAGTAGAATTGTCTTAAAGTGTTGCATCTCCAATTATAGGTTGTACCAATTAAAGGATGTTGAGTAAGCAATGCCATGGTAGTTAATAACAATAAACTTGGACAAACACTTCCAAAATGAAACCTGAAAACCTACGTTATTATTTTGGTTCTCATAGAGTCACAATTAAGTTTTTAGACTTCCCATAAAACTTGGCTTCATGACTTTTGTGAATCCTATAGAAATTTTTCTGATATTGCATTATATTATAAAATATGAAACTCTCCATGTTTCATTTGTCTTCCTAACTATAAGCCCTTATTCTATTTACTGAGAATATTCTTCTTAATTCATTCTACATTGTTTAGATCCTTGGAACATAAGGCTCTATAATTCTATCCCTTTTTCCTTCCTCCTCCTTCATCCTTTTCAGTTCTTTTATTTTCCTCATAACATGAAATACTCAAAAAGTAATCAGGGCATTACTGAATTTTTGGGTTTAAATGATTATTGCTAACGCTATACGATGTTCTTTGCTTTTCATCCTGACCTTCAACAAATTTTCTGATGTTCTGAGCAAGATTCCGGACACTGCTGGGAAGATTCCAAGGGTCTTGCTTGATGTGAAGCCTTAACCTTTTTGGACAACTCAGTTTTGGTTCCATTTCCTGCTGAAATTCTAAATAAACACAGAAAATCTCTTGTAAGTCTCAACCATTTACTGAACAGTTAAGAAACCTATAAGCTTCAGAATTCTCTTTCATTCCTGCCATCCTGGAGTATTAGCATGGTGGCAACTCCTCTAGTTACATTACGGGAGAAAACTGGTTAAATCTAAAAAAAAAGTCAAACCTTATTATTATTTTCTTATAAATGTTTAAACCAGTTTAGATTAAAACCAGTTTAGAAACTCTGTTTTCAATGCCTGAAACTAGAGGATAGAAAGTGGCAGCTCTAGATCTTGGTGTGTTTGGCTGTTCTGTTTGCCAACACACATCCCAGAAACCCATTCCCCCACCAATGGGCTATAACCAAGTAGGCATTTATGCTGGTTTCAGTAAAAACAATGCAACATCTCTTCACTTAACTCATTTCTATTCATTCTAGTCTCTATAGGTACTGCACAGTTTAAACTTTCAAAGAAACTAAAAGATTCATTACTGATGTTTTAATATATATTCAAAAATTATCAAAATAGAATTAATATTAAGGAGATTATGAAGCATGAGCAGCCATTTTCTTCTTAAATTATGCTTTTGCTTCATGACTATATTATTCCCATTTTTGTTTCCCAATTGCTTCTAATAATGATTTTTTAAGCCTTACCTTGTAATCCTTGCCCTGGTGTGAGGTACTTGGTTTGCTCAAAGGCCCTTACAACAGCCTGCCCTTTTAGGAGATTGGTGATCGAATCCACCTATCATAACAGCAGAGATTTCTGAAAGTTATATACTTCTCATAATATATAATATACATTTACAAAAGTAAATTTTGTAAAATAGCTTTGTCTTAGAGCCACAAATACTTTTGAAATCTCATGATGCCTGCAAAAATCCATCTTTGAATAAAATGTTGGAATAAACTCACTGATAACACTTGCAATATTTCCTACTATCCCACAATATATTAATATAAAATATAAATACACTTTATATGTTCACTTTACAAAAGGAGATTTCTAGAGTTATTAAAAAAAAACTAAAGGTCATCATAATCTTTCACAAAGCAGTAAAAGCTTCTACATTATGAATTTTTGTTATGGATATATAAAATTTTTCAAATTTTTTAAATGTTTAATTTATTTCTGAGAGAGAGAGAGAGAGACAGTGTGAGCAGGGGAGGGTCAGAGAGAGAGAGAGGGAGATACAAAATGTGAAGTAGTCTCCAGGCTTTGAGCTAGCTGTCAGCCAAGAGCCTGATGCGGGGCTTGAACCCACAAACCGTGAGATCATGACCTGAGCCATAGTCGGACATTTAACCAACTGAGCCACCCAGGTGCCCCTGGATATATAAAAAATTTTAATGGAAAACACCAGGGGTGACTGGGTGGCTCAGTTGGTTAAGCATCTGACTCTTAATTTTGGCTCAGGTTGTAATCTCACGATCCATGAGATCGAGCCCCACGTCAGGTCTAGTGCTGACAGCATGGAGCCTTCTTGAGATTCTCTCTCTGCCCCTTATCTGTTCTTTTTCTCTTTCTCAAATAAATAAACATTTTGAAAAAAATTTTTAATGCAAAACACCAACACAAGCACTAGAACAACCTTGTGCTCCTTAAAATTAGGAATAAAGTTAAGCAAGAAAGGTCACGAAAAATACGAAAAGAAATAAACAATAAAAAGAATAATGCCTATGTTTATAACTGTAACCTGAAGCATAAAATAGTGATAGTCACAACAATCCTATAAGTTGGTTGGCTGAAGAGTCTTTATTCCCCTTTTAAATTGTGGAAATTGAGGAGGAGGGGGCAGAGGGTCACATTAAAGCCTTTCCATTCTTACTCCAAGCTCTTTTTACTCTGTCTACAGAAGGGACTCCTGACAGTTTAGTCTATAGAAGAAAAGAAAAAAATCATACCTGGCTGAAAAGATGCTCAAGACAACTATGTATCTTGTCCTGTTTATCATGAGAAATGCGAACACTGAGGGGAAGCTCATCACCTAGATATAAAAAATAAATCTTATGTTTAACATGCTAAAATATTTTAATATAAGCAAAATAAGAAAATAATCTTTAAACATGAGCTCTTATTCAATCATGTTCTTATGTTTGGATAAAGAGTCACAAAAGATTTAATAGCAATTAGACAATCAGATGACTACTCTTTCAAATGGAGGTGAGGGGAGCCTGGGTGGTTCAGTCATTTAAGCATCCAACTTCAGCTCCGGTCATGATCTCACGGTTCGTGGGTTCGAGCCCCACATCGAGCTCTGGGCTTACAGCTAGCTTAGAGCCTGGAGCCCATCATTGGATTCTGTATCTCCCTCTCTCTGACCCTCCCCTGCTCATGCTGCCTCTATCTCTCTCTCAAAAATAAATAAAACATTAAAAAAACTGAAATGGAGGTGGAAGTGGAGTGCCTCACAGGAAAAAACCTTGTATATCCCATATCAATGATTCTGTCAAACGGTGCAGTTTAATAATGGTTAAATTGGATGCAAAGTCTTTGTTCTTAACACACCCCAAATAAGCTCTTTGTAGGATATTTCTATCTCTCAGCATTTTCCTCATCCTTCCTCTCCCTGCCATCAACTTTTAAGGCCAGTTAAGGAGCATCTACTTTTTCAAAAGTCCTCAGTTTCAAAGCCCTTCCCACCTCCTCACACAATCAACATCTAATGTTCTAATATAGCCCATTTCCAGTGTCCCTAACATCCTTCATAGTACCATGAAACTACCTAAAATATATATTCAGATCAGAATTCATTTGTTTCTCTCATATCTTTTTAATTCACTCTGTTTACCACCGGCATGAGATGTTGACTTTATCCAACACGTGGGACTGAAATGCAGTATGACTGATAAAGGTGAAAACACAAGCCAATCAAGCAGCTCAATCCCTGGAAAGTATCTACCAGAGGATGAGCATAGGCAAGTGCAGGTGCCTCCTTGGCTGGACACACCTGAGTCCATCTCATCGCTGTGGAAGTATGAGCTGCACTGGCTGCTGCAGATGCTGGTGAAGGAGGCGATGGAGTTCCTGTTGCTGTTGCAGTCACTGAATAGAAGGAGGCACATGTCACTTTTGAAGCATATCTGCCAGCTCTTATTACATAAACACATCATGACACAGTTCTACTTATTGATATGTCTAGTAGAAAATTATGAGAAAGAGAAATGCTGTTCAACTCACATTCTATCATACATTAAAAAACAATCATCGATTCAGTCATATTTCAATGTCTTCTACTACAAAGCTGTCATCATCAAGACAGTATGGTATTGGCACAAACACAGACACATAGACCAATGGAACAGAATTGAGAACTCAGAAGTGGACCCAAAAGTATACAGCCAACTAATCTTTGACAAAGCAGGAAAGAGTATCCAATGGAGAAAAGACAGCCTTTTTAACAGATGGTGCTGGGAGAGCTGGACAGCAACATGCAGAAGAATGAAACTAGATCATTTTCTCACACCATATACAAAAATAAACTCAAAATGGATAAAGGACCGGAACGTGACACAGGAAACTATCAAAACCCTAGAGGAGAAAGCAGGAAACAACCTCCTTGACCTCCACCGCAGCAACTTCTTACTTGACACATCCCTAAAAGCAAAAGAATCAAGAGCAAAAATAAACTGTTGGGACCTTATCAAGATTAAAAGCTTATGCACCGCAAAGGAAACAACCCAGAAAACTAATAGGCAACCAACGGAATGGGAAAAGATAGTTGCAAATGACACATCAGATAAAGGGTTAATATCCAAAATCTATAAGGAACTCACCAAATTCCACACCCGAAAAACAAACAACCCAGTGAAGAAATGGGCAGAAGATATGAACAGACACTTCTCCAAAGCGGACATCCAGATGGCCAACAGACACATGAAAGGATGCTCAGCATCCCTCCTCATCAGGGAAATACAAATCAAAACCACACCGAGATACCACCCCATGCCAGTCAGAGTGGCTAATATGGGCAAATCACAGAACTCTAGATGCTGGTGAGGATGTGGAGAAACGGGCACCCTCCTACACTGTTGGTGGGAATGTAAGCTGGTACAGCCCCTCTGGAAAACAGTGTGAAGATTCCTCAAAAAGTTAACAATAGAACTCCCCTATGACCCAGCAATAGCACTGCTGGGAATTTACCCAAGGGATACAGGAGTGCCTATGCATAGGAGCACATGTACCGCAATGTTCATAGAAGCACTCTCAACAATAGCTAAAACATGGAAAGAGCCTAAGTGTCCATCAATGGACGAATGGATCAAGAAGATGTGGTTTATCTATACGATGGAATACTACAGGGCAATGAGAAACAATGAACTCTGGCCATGTGTAGCAACATGGATGGACCTTGAGGGTGTTATGCTTAGCAAAATAAGTCAGGCAGAGAAGGACAAATACCATGTGTTTGCACGTATAGGAGGATTAGGAGGAACTTAACAGAGGACCAAGGGGGAGAAGAAGGGGGAGAAATAGTGGGGGAGAGGGAAAGAGGCAAACCATGAAAGACTTTTGAATACTGAAAACAAACTGAGGACTGATGGCTGGGGGGGAAGGGGGGAAATGGGCATGGAGGAGGGCACTTGTGGGGATGAGCGCTGGGTGTTATACGGAAACCAACTGGACAATAAACTATTTGTAAAAAAAAAATTAAATTAAAAAAATGTCTTATGCCATGTAAGCTACTACCAAATGAACTTTTTAAAATGGGAAGTTAGAAAACTAGGAGTCCAACTACACCTCAAATTCTTCATCATCTATTTGATGCTATATGTCTGTAGTTAATTTGTTAATAGAGACAAGGTCATGTTTCATGATCTCTGCTTTTCAATTCTTTCTGGTAGCTTCAAATTCTAATGTATCAGTTGCACTCTGAGCTAACCCCAGAGAAGCCGGCACCTTGCCCCACCTCAGAGCTCAGCACAGGCCACCACTCCCAAGAGGTGCTTGGGAATGGTCAATGTCCCAGGAAAGAATAATTAAAAAGTTGGTGTATGAATATGGATACATTACAGATTTCAGAAAGAGTTCAGGAGGCAAAATACATTTTTCCTCTCACAAATTGTAGATAATTTAGATAATTCAGATAATTTAGATAATTTAGATAATTAGATAATTTTAGATAATTTTAATCATCTGATAACTAGAAATTAAGGTAAGAAAGTATTTTTAGATTTGTAATTTCCCATTGGAAAACAACCACAGGTGCCTATTAAACAGCCTACTGGCATCCTTTGAAGCTCAAAGTAAATGAAATGGTAAACATGGTTAATCTGTGTTATATATTATTAAATCTCTAGGAATAATTAACTCTTACATATTCATTAAAATCATTTTCACATAGAAATTGGGAAACTACAGTGGCTGAGGAGAAACTGTGAGCCAGACTACCTGGTTTCACAGGCAAATTATGTAACTCATGTGGTCTCAGCATCCTTACATTTAAAATGAAGTAAGGAGGGGGCAAGATGGCGGAGAAGTAAGGAGCTCCGTACTTGCACTCACGCCCATACATCACACAGAAAAGATCTGAAGCCATTGGAAACCTTACAAAACCTGAGAGATTGGGAGAAAAAGGACGCAGAATCCACTGAGAGAGCCTTCTAACAGCTACCTCAAGAAACAAGCCAGAGTACACAAGGTGGAGAGTCCCAAATATCACTACAAATAGGAAAATAAAATAACCAAGGTCCCAACAGGAGAGACCAAGAGATACCATTCAAAAAACACTCTCTGAAGGGATAGGCCCTGGAAAGACAAAGAGTCTTCGTGGATATAGCAGCACTCATAGATACAGAGAGCATAACAGGTCTTTAAAACCAATAAGAGTCGGAAAGCTAACTAAAATGACGAAACAAAAGAGCTCTCCTCCAAAGAAACTCCAAGAAGAAATGACAGCTAATGAACTGCTCAAAACAGATATCAGCAGCATCACTGAACAAGATTTTAGAATAATAATGGTAAAATTAATAGCTGGGCTTGAAAAAAACATAGGGGACATCAAAGAAACTATGGCTACAGACAGAATGGAAAATAAAAATAGGCATGAAGAATTAAAAAATGCGATAAATGAGATCCATAATAAATTAGAGGCCTCCAATGCACGGATTGAAGAGGCAGAAAGGAGAATAAGTGATTTAGAAGACACCATTATAGAAAAACAAGAAGCTGACAAAAAAAGAGACAAACTGATCCAGGAACAGGAAAGAAGAATTCGAGAGCTCAGCGATACGGTCAAACGCAACAATATCCGTATCATAGGAATCCCAGAAGAGGAAGAGAGAGGGAAAGGTGCTGAAGGAGTCCTGGAACAAATTATAGCAGAGAACTTCCCCGACCTGGGGAAGGAAGTAAATGTGGAAGTACAAGAGGCTCAGAGGACTCCCCTCAGACGTAACCTGAATCGATCTTCTGCACGACATATCATAGTGAAAATGGCCAAATACAAGGACAAAGAGAGAATTTTGAAAGCAGCTAGGGAGAAAAGGGCCCTAACATACAAAGGGAAACCTATCAGAGTGGTGACAGACCTATCTACTGAAACTTGGCAGGCTAGAAAGGAATGGCAGGAAATCTTCAATGTGATGAACAGTAAAAATATGCAGCCAAGAATCCTCTATCCAGCAAGCCTGTCATTCAAAATAGAAGGAGAGATAAAAACCTTTCCAAATAAACAGAAATTGAAAGAATTTGTCACCACGAAGCCAGCCCTACAAGAAATCCTGAGGGGGATGCTCTGAAGGAAAGGTTGCAAGGAACAAAGATACCAGAGACACCACCACAAACATGAACCCTACAAAAGATACAAAGACTCTAAACCCACATATTTCAATAATAACACTGAATGTAAATGGGCTGAATGCTCCAATCAAAAGACATAGGGTAGCAGAATGGATTAAAAAACAAAATCCATCAATATGCTGTCTACAAGAAACTCATTTTAGACGGGAAGATACCTTCAGATTAAAAGTAAGGGGATGGAGAAATATATATCATGCTACAGGAAATCAAAAGAAAGCCGGAGTAGCGATACTTATATCAGACAAACTGGACTTTAAATTAAAGACAATCACAAGAGATGAAGAAGGGCACTACATAATAATTACAGGGTCCATCCATCAGGAAGAACTAACAATCATAAATGTCTACGCACCGAATATGGGAGCACCTAAATATCTAAAACAATTAATCACAAACAGAAACAAGCTTATAGATAAGAATGTGCTAATAGCAGGGGACTTTAATACTCCGCTTACAGCAATGGATAGGTCAACCAGACAGAAAATCACTAAAGAAATAATGGACTTGAAAGACACATTGGACCAGATGGATCTGACGGATATATTTAGAACTTTACATCCTGAGGCCAGGGAATTTACTTTCTTCTCAAGTGCGCATGGCACATTCTCCAAGATAGATCACATACTGGGACATAAAGCAGCCCTCAATAAATATAAAAGAATAGAGATCATACCATGCACACTGTCAGATCACAATGCTTTGAAACTTGAAATCAATTACAGGAAGAAGTCTGGAAAACCGCCAAAAACATGGAGGTTAAAGAACACCCTTCTAAAGAATGAATGGGCCAATCAGGCAATTAGAGAGGAAATTAAAAAATATATGGAAACAAATGAAAATGAAAACACAACAATTCAAAATCTATGGGATGCGGCCAAGGCAGTCCTAAGAGGAAAGTACATTGCTCTCCAGGCCTATTTCAAGAGATTAGAAAAAGCACAAGTCCAAAATCTAACAGCTCACCTAAAGGAGCTAGAGGCAGAGCAACAAGAACGCCCTAAACCCAGTAGAAGAAGAGAAATAGTAAAAATTAGAGCAGAAATAAACAACATAGAGACCAAAGAAACAATTGAACAGATCAATGAAACCAAGAGTTGGTTTTTTGAAAAAGTAAACAAAATTGACAAACCTCTAGCCAGGCTTATCAAAAAGAAAAGAGAGAGCACCCAAATAGACAAAATTATGAATGAAAATGGACTTATTACAACCAACCCCTCAGAAATACAAGCAATTATCAGGGAATACTATGAAAAATTATATGCCAACAAATTGGACAACTTAGAAGAAATGGACAAATTCCTAAACACACACTCACTACCAAAATTCACACGGGAAGAAATAGAAAACCTGAACAGACCCATAACGAGTGAAGAAATCGAATCAGTGATCAAAAATCTCCCAACAAATAAGAGCCCTGGACCTGATGGTTTCCCTGGGGAATTCTACCAGACATTTAAAACAGAATTAATCCCAATTCTTCTCAAGCTATTCCAAAAAATAGAAGTCGAAGGAAAACTCCCGGACTCATTTTATGAAGCCAGCATCACTCTGATTCCCAAGCCAGACAGAGATCCAACAAAAAAAGAGAACTATAGGCCAATATCCTTGATGAATACGGATGCAAAAATTCTCAACAAGATCCTTGCAAATCGAATCCAGCAGCATATCAAAAGAATCATCCACCAAGATCAAGTGGGATTCATTCCTGGGTTACAGGGCTGGTTCAACATTCGCAAATCAATCAATGTGATCCATCATATCAATAAAAGAAAAGATAAAAACCATATGATCCTGTCAATAGATGCAGAAAAAGCATTTGACAAAATACAGCATCCCTTCTTAATAAAGACTCTCGAGAAAGTTGGGATAGAAGGAACCTACTTAAACATCATCAAAGCCATCTATGAGAAGCCTTCAGCTAACATCATCCTCAACGGGGAAAAACTGAGAGCTTTCCCCCTGAGATCAGGAACACGACAGGGATGTCCACTCTCACCACTGTTGTTTAACATAGTGCTGGAAGTCCTAGCATCAGCCATCAGACAACAAAAGGAAATCAAAGGCATCAGAATTGGCAAAGAGGAAGTCAAACTTTCACTCTTCGCAGATGACATGATACTCTACATAGAAAACCCGACAGACTCCACCAGAAGCCTACTAGAACTGATCCAAGAATTCAGCCAAGTTGCAGGGTACAAAATCAACGTACAGAAATCGGTTGCATTTTTATACACCAATAATGAAGCAACAGAAAGAGAAATCAAGAAACTGATCCCATTCACAATTGCACAAAAAACCATAAAATACCTCGGAATAAACCTAACCAAGGATACAAGAGATCTGTATGATGAAAACTATAGAAAACTTATGAAGGAAATTGAAGAAGACACAAAGAAATGGAAAAACATTCCATGCTCATGGATAGGAAGAATAAATATAGTTAAGATGTCATTACTACCTAAAGCACTCTACACATTCAATGCAATTCCAATCAAAATTGCACCAGCATACTTCTCAAAACTAGAACAAACTATCCAAAAATTTGTATGGAACCACAAAAGACCCCGAATAGCCAAAGTAATACTGAAAAATAAAACCAAAACGGGAGGTATCACCATCCCAGACTTCAGCCTCTACTACAAAGCTGTCATCCTCAAGACAGTATGGTATTGGCACAAAAACAGACCCATAGACCAATGGAACAGAATTGAGAACTCAGAAGTGGACCCAAAAGTATACAGCCAACTGATCTTTGACAAAGCAGGAAAGAATATCCAATGGAAAAAAGACAGCCTTTTTAACAGATGGTGTTGGGAGAACTGGACAGCAACATGCAGAAGAATGAAACTAGATCATTTTCTCACACCATGCACAAAAATCAACTCAAAATGGATAAAGGACCTGAACGTGAGACAGGAAACTATCAACACCCTAGAGGAGAAAGCAGGAAACAACCTCCTTGACCTCCACCGCAGCAACTTCTTACTTGACACATCCCCAAAAGCAAGGGAATCGAGAGCAAAAATAAACTGTTGGGACCTCATCAAGATTAAAAGCTTCTGCACAGCCAAGGAAACAACCCAGAAAATTAATAGGCAACCAACGGAATGGGAAAAGATAGTTGCAAATGACATATCAGATAAAGGGTTAATATCCAGAATCTATAAGGAACTCACCAAACTCCACGCCCGAAAAACAAACAACCCAGTGAAGAAATGGGCAGAAGACATGAACAGACACTTCTCCAAAGAGGACATCCTGATGGCCAACAGACACATGAAACGATGCTCAGCATCCCTCCTCATCAGGGAAATACAAATCAAAACCACACTGAGATACCACCTCACGTCAGTCAGAGTGGCTAAAATGAGCCAATCAGAGGACTCTAGATGCTGGCGAGGATGTGGAGAAACAGCACCCTCCTACACTGTTGGTGGCAATGGAAACTGGTGCAGCCCTCTGCAAAACAGTGTGGAGGTTCCTCATGAAAATAACAGTAGTACTCCCCTATGATCCAGCAATAGCACTGCTAGGAATTTACCCAAGGGATACAGAAATGCTGAGGCATAGGAGCACATGTACCCCAACGTTCATAGCAGCACTCTCAACAATAGCTAAAACATGGAAAGAGCCTAAGTGTCCATCAACAGATGAATGGATCAAGAAGATGTGGTTTATCTATACCATGGAATACTACATGGCAATGAGAAACAATGAAATCTGGCCATGTGTAGCAATGTGGATGGACCTTGAGGGTGTTCTGCTGAGCGAAATAAGTCAGGCAGAGAAGGACAAATACCATGTGTTTGCACGTATAGGAGGATTAGGTGGAACTTGATGGAGAAACAAAGGGAAGAAGAAGGGGGAAAATGGTGGGGGAAAGGGAGAGAGGCAAACCATGAGAGACTCTTGAATGCTGACAAAAACTGAGGACTGATGGATGTGGGGGGGAGGAGGGATGGGCGTGGAGGAGGTCACTTGTGGGGATGAGCACTGAGTGTTATGTGGAAACTAATTTGATAATAAACTATTTGTAAAAAAAATAATAAAAACATAAAATAAAATGAAGTTAATATGAGAACGTGCCTCATAGGGTTGTGCTGGGAATTATGTGAAATCATCCTCTTTCCCCATGTGTCTGGTAAAAATGTTTTTAATGGTAGCTATTAAATTGTGCTAGACACCTCTGAGAAGAATGCCTTCAGTAATACTTAATATATTTTAATTGTAATACACTGCATAATAAATAACAGCAAATAAGAATTTTTGTCTTTGATTAAAGTAAATAAGGCAGGGCATGCTGGTTAGGACAGCTGTCACTGAGGTGTCAGGTGACACATGGGTTGAAAAAACAAGCAATTCCAGTTAAGGAAGTCCACTGTAGGAGCCATGCTGGAGAGTCTGGGAGGAAGATGAGGCAGACTTCGGAGGGAAGGTGTTATGGGTTGATGGTGTCTCTCCCTAAAATTCACAGCTGACATTCAGTACCCAGGACTATGATCTTGTTTGGAGGAGCATTTTCACAGACATAGTAAAGTTAAATGAGATCACCCTAATCCAGTATGACAGGTGTCCTTACAAGAAGGGGAAATGTGGACATACAGATACACATGGAGGGAAAAGAACAGGAAGACACAGGCGAAGACGGCCATCTACAACCCAGGAATGAGGCCTAGACCTGATCCTTTCTCCATATACCTCAGAAGAGAAGGCCCCACTGACACCTTGATCACAGACTTGCAGTCCCAGAATTGTCAGATAATAAATAAATAAACCTGTGCTGTTTAAGCTACCCAGTCCTTGGTACTTTGGTACAGCAGTTCTACCAAAATTATACAGAAAGCATGGAAGAGAAGGAAGAAAGACACAAAGCTGGTCATGGAGGTGAGCAGGTGAAATTAGCTTGGAACTTCGAATATAAGAAGCAAGGAGACAAACACAAGAAGAACTCCAATTCACTACCAATAGTCCAATAATCAGAAACAGGTATTTAAAAAAAAAATTTAATATAGGCTCAAAATTTGCCTATTTGCTAAACATATTACATACTCTGTAACAGAACAAGTCCCCAGGTTAGGTCCACAGAGCCGGAGAAAAAAATCCGTTTTCCAAATTACTAAGATTATGAAAAACAAATAATTTGAAAGATCATGCGGGATCACTATGGTTTTTCTGGGATAGATAACAGCCTGCAGTTATTTTGTGAGGGTAATAAAAATGACAATCAAAAATCTTTTTCAAGAACTTTGTGAAAAATACGGAATCATATCTGACTGTGTTGATGAGACGAGTTCAAGGAATTAATGAATTACCTGTAAGAGTCTCTGTTGCTGACGGTGTCATGACCTGAATCTTCCTGCTCATCTCCCGCCATGTTAAAACAGACTCGTTTGCTATTTCTTTCTCCCTTCTCGTTGTCACTGTCTGTTGGTCCTGTGCACTCTGATGTCTTACGTTCTAACTTAGGAGAATACGTTATGGAAGACAGAAGGCTGCAATGTGATATTAAAAAAAAATAAGTGCATGTTTTCAAACTGGCTGCTATGGATAACCACCTTACTTATTTAGGCTTATAAATATTTTTAAGCTGTTTCTTTCATATAAAATAAATACTTGATTGCATAAAAAACAATCATATGGGGCACGTGGGTGGCTCAGTTGGTTAAGTGTCTGACTCTTGATTTCAGCTCAGGTCAAGATCTCAGTCTGTGAGACTAAGCCCTGCACTGGGCCCATGCTGACAGCATAGAGCCTGCTTGGGATTCTCTCTCCCTCCTTCCCGGCTCTTCCCCTGTGTGTGTGCATGAGTGCATGCTCTCTCTCTTAAATAAATAAACTTTAAAAAATGATCATATGGGGCGCCTGGGTGGCTTAGTCGGTTGAGCGTCCGACTTTCGCTTAGGTCATGATGTCGCGGTTCGTGGGTTCGGGCCCTGCGTCGGGCTCTGTGCTGACTGCCAGCTCAGAGCCTGGAGCCTGTTTCAGTCTGTGACTCCCTCTCTCTCTGACCCTCCCCTGCTCACGCTGTCTCTCTCTCTCTCTCCTAGAAATAAATAAAATATTAAAAAAAAAATGATCATATGAAGTTCACTTTTTCTTCTCAGATAACTAACAGAAACAGCACACAATTTAGACTAGAAAACTGTGTTCAAATCCCAGTTCTGCCACTCTCTACTTTTGTTGCCACAGCAAAACTATGATAGTTCACTTTGACATCTATGATATGGGAAAAATAAGAACTAGCTCAATATGATTCTGTGACAATGAAATGAGAATATATTCCAGTACATAATGGGTGTCACCCTTTTCCCTTAGCCATTATCACCACCATCACTACCTGGAAAACTTTAAAGTGCTACCAAAATATTAAAATAAAGACTAAATGTGCTTAAATATCCTCCTGGCTTACCCTCAGATAATAAAATCCCATCTACCCATCTATCCCTGCCTTCGTCTTCTCCCAGGCTTCCTCTATTTGACAGAAAGAATATCATATGGTCAATCCTTTCTCACTGTTTATAAAAGTGATAATGTCATAAGACATTAAGCAGAGTTACATCCAATATAAGGATAGAAGGCAGCAGGGGTAGCTACCCCCATATCATCCACAGTCTAGTCACGATGATATGTCACAAATCTACCCAAATGAAAAGTTCTCCCATTTGGCTCAAGGGTAACAACACAATCTTCAGATTCTCAACTGGTATCATAGTTGACGTGTACTTTGGGTAGCATGGATCCATCACTCCGGACTTGAATGTTTGGCTGTAAAAAGTTTCTGTTAGTACTCACTCAAAATTATGCAAACATGGAATCAACTTTTGCTATCAAATAAAATGCTGTAAAACTTGCAAAACGAAGTGAACCGTATCTTAACAAAGGGGTCCTGCATGGCTTCTCCAGGCAACAACTGTCTTCTTGCCAAGTACTGACAGCATTCTGTTCTAATCAAAGCACAAATGTACATATCTTCACACTCATCTTTCCATAGCAAGGTCATGGTTGTTTTATTTCAAGTCTATGAGAATGTCTTATACCTTTCATGGATAACCCACAGTGCCAAGCACGGAGCAAAAATTTGTTAAGAGAATTCGTTAATTACTTATTAGGCACATCTATTGTACCATGCATTGTTGTTGGTGCTGTGCATACAGCAGTTTACAAAACAAAAGCCCCTGTCCTCCTGGAGCTTAGGTTCTACTGGGAAGAAACAAACTATAAACACGTAAACTATATAGTGTATCGCATGGTGACAAATGTTAAGAAGGAAAATAAAGAAGGGAAAGAAGCTGGAGCTGCAACTTTAAATAGTGTAGTCAAGGAAGGTCTCACTGGGATATGACATTTGAATAATATTTTGGCATCTTATAGTTTTTAAATACAGTTAAAATCAGGGGGCTGCGTTTCAGTGCTCAAGTCCCCATGAAGCTATAAATTATTTTAAACAGAGTTTTCTTATTTGCAAAGATTCTTTCATGTCTTGGAAGACAGATGTGTATTTATTCACTCCTTCTACCCAAAAGCTTAAAACATTAGATTAACTCCAATTACCCAAACCCTATACTGCACAGACAGATGAACTCTGAATACTAAAGAGGAAGGAGATGCAGGAGTTCTCATTCTGCAAGAAGCACTCTGTGCTTTATGCATCTTTTAAATTAGAAGTCATGGGGCTGAGCATACTCAGTTTTTTTCAAAGTCATATGAATTACATCCACATATTAGCTTTCCATTTTAAACAGCTGCAATGATGCTTGCACTGACCCTGTGGGAAGAACTGTTAGGCTAACAAACGAATTATAGAAAACCAGTGTTTCTGACATTATGTTTTTGCATAAAATTTCTAGATTCTTAAAATAATAATGCATAAAGCTTTAATATTTGTGCATATGGAAATAGTTTTCTTTTGCTTTTACTCATTAAGCTACCTATTACAGGTCTGTTAATTCTCAAAGTCTTGAGCAGGCCAATCTCCTTCTCACACCCTTGATGAATACTTTTGTATATGGTATCTTGCATCCACCTGTGTGTTTTTCTATTAAACTGAGACTTAAATATCATCATCTTTATCATTTTCATCAGACTTACATTTGTTGAGCTCTTATGCCAGTCACCATACTAAATACTGATAGGTATTCGTTCATTCAATCCTAAAACTCCCTTATGAAGTAGGTATTACTATGATGATGATGATGATCCTCACTTTAGAGATGGGACAAGTGAGGCACACTGTTATATACATATACTTTGCAAATTAGGAAGAACATCTCCTCCCTGCATACCATTTATACATGCTGGAGGGAGGAGGAGGGTCAGTAGTGCTGACCACCACATCCCAGTCCTCCTGGACACACAACTGGGTGGCCTCCCCTACCCTATGAAGGTAAGAATGACCATGTAACTTGTTTTCACCAATATGGTATAAGTGGAGGTGACATGAGTCCCTTTTAGGTGCAAGTCTTTAAGCCAGTGTGCAGCCTACCACATTCCCTTTTGCTGATGTGACAATCAAAGTGACCCCCTACTGATGGGGACTCTGTCAGCCTGAACCCTTAGTGAGGTCAATGTGGAGCAGAAACCCTGTGACCCAGATGGTCATGGGGAGTGAGCAAGAAAGAAACCCTCATGCTTTAAGTCTGTGAGGCTTTAGAGTTTTGTTAACATCAAACAACAGCAATAACAAGTTGTATAGAAAGGTGGGTATCTGGAAGAATGACATATGTGACTGGGATATAGGAGTATCTACTTTATCCTGGGGAAGTAGGCACAGCCTCTCTACAGAGTAGCCCTTAGTCTGACACCTGGGAACCTAGAGGGCTAGCTGCAGACCTCAGGAGGAGCGTGAATCCGGCAGAGGTTGTCACGTTCCAGGATCAGAAAAAGGCTAGAGCAGCTGGAGTTCAGGAAAATGGGTTTGGAGAGACTGACAGGGGCAGAATGTGGAGGGCTACATAGGCCACAGTGATGTAGTTGATATTATTTTAATGGCATTACAATGCCATTAAATGGTTTCAAGCAAGGAATTGGCATGATTTTACCTTTACAGAGCCTTCTGGCATCTGCTGAACGTAGAATGCATGAGGGGGACATAGCTGGAAACTCCTACAGTGGATATTAGTGAGGAGACAATGGTGACCCATTCTAAGGTGATGGTGCAGATACACTCTGATGTATGACTGACCAAACTCGACAAGGTACTACAGGAGGAAGAAAGAGAGGAATCAAAGGTAATACCCAGATTCCGGCTTGCAGAACTGTAGATGTGGGGAAAACCTGACTAAAAAGAGGGAAGATTCTCATGACGGAGGAGTCAAAGTAGGTTTAGTATAAGGAAACCTAGAATTCAGTTTTGGAAACATCTTGAAGTTACAGATTTAATGTGATATGTCCCCGTGCTTCATAACCCACATCACAGAAGGACTGTGGGAATAAAATCAAACAGTGTGTATACTGATACAACTGTGCCTGGCACATAAGCCCCTACAGTACATGTTAGAGCTTATGAAACTGTGCCTTCTTTTCATACATTTAACAGCACAATGCTTGGGAAAACCTCAAAGATAATTCCACTGTCGACCCTACCATGCCTACTTGTAAGCCCAGCTCACTAAGGGTCCCCCAATGCTGGTTGTTGACCATTCAGTCTGGGGCATCTGCACCTGAAAAATGCAGTCTGTTCTCAGCTTTCTTATCTTCACTAGCCACCAGTAATCTTTATTCATTCCCTCCATGACAGAATACACAAACTCCATATTTTAAAGTCCTGCCAATGATTTTGGATTATCCACAAATTATCCTTTACTTAGGTCTTGTACCTAAGTGTCATTAATCAAAAATAGCCCATGCAAGGGCAAAAGTATTTAGCTCCTCCAGTGAGACACAGAATTTTGAGTAAGTTCATAAGGTCACCATATTTCATGTTTATAGACAACAAATGTGTCTCTAGTCCCATATTTGGATCTGACTGAAGTAGAAGCATTGAGTGGGATATCTATGCATTGAAGGAAATTTTATTTCTAGGAGAAGGTTCCCAAATGGCAAGGTGAGCAGATAAGCTCAGTACCAGGCCCTTTCATAGGAATGAATGATTTCCAGAAAGGCCAGCATTGAGATGTTATGAGGCAGTTCCTCTTAAAACTTGGCAAAGTATCCGAGATCTGCTTCTCCACTCTGCGGAGGCATCTCTGACTGACCGAGAATAATTACTACATGGTGAGAAAACTGTTTGGTAACTAGCTTTTCAAATAATTTTTCAAGCTCAACTGCACTGCAGTGTCTCTGAATGGGGCAAGAGGGACTCCAGGCAGTTGGACAACTGCACTATTTTAAAGTGATTATGTTGCACATTGAATTACGTGGAACATATTTATATTTAGAATTAAATTATATGGTGCACACAGAGAAGACCAAGGAAGTTTCTCAAATCACTTACTCATTTCATGTCATTTTCCTAATAAACATGCACAGGAAGGTAAAGGCTTTTTAGGAAAACAGAGTGGGAAAATCTTAAGTAAAAATAGGTAATTATTTTAAGTACTTTTGTTTAATAAAAATAGCCTAACTTCTTTCTTCAACGAGTGCTTTAAATCTAAAGCATTTTAATAAGCCAAGTAAAGGGAGCTCTTTGGCTCTAACTGCTTTCTTAAAAATGTATCTCATTAGCTAAACTTTAAAAAAAAAGTCAGTAAATTCACAAAGGCAGATGAAGTCTGGACAACTACCAGGAAGTGCTGAGTAGTCAATGCATTAGAGGCCTGGTCTCCAAGGTAGTGTCCATGTAGGTACATCAATACTCCTGCCATTGGTGAAGGACTCATGTGAAAAGTGGGAATTATCACTCTTGGCCTAACTGGCAGTGTGGGATCGGTCCAGATGTTCTCCTAAAATCCCTCTGAGACCTAGGATACATGATCCAGTGCCACTATTTATTCCCTTATTAACAAAGACTCTTACTCTGCGCACTTCCTAAATACTTCTGGGGGAAAAACTGGTTTGTAAAATACAACATATCGTGTAATAAAATTCCATTTATTAAATAAAACAAAATATAATGCTCTAAGATATTAACTTATATGTCACATAAGTAATTCTCACACAATCCAAAGTATCATACCATTGCCTAAAAAGAGCCACTCATTCTCTTCACAACCTCAAACTATTTAATTCATCTGTAAGTGGGACACTCACAATATAATACACTGATTTTATAAGCAGTTTTTTAAAACTAGTGTATTAGACACAGGAAAGCAGAATTTCCAGTCTAAATTAACTCATAAAAATGTCAGAACAAAGTAACATAGTAAATAGTAACTATCTAAAGATAACCTTAGAAATGTGATGCATCTCGGACTTTAAGATAGAAATCAGAAGGACATAAGGGAGGAGAAGCAAAAATAATATAAAAACAGGGAGGAGGACAAAACATAAGAGACTCTTAAATACAGAGAGTATTAGTTATTATTATATAATTATAATTATATATTATTAGTATAATGTCCAATTACAAAAAAAAGGCTTAGAATAAATTCTAAATATTTTACATCACAACTGAATTATCCAAGGAAGTATGGGATAATGTGTGCGTGGATTAAACAATACACACTCAACAGCAATCTAAATCTGTAACTTTATAAAATGAGCACAATAAGAATAGGATAGATTCTACCAACTTCAGATATACTCAGCAATTCCAACTCCTTCAAGGACGAGCAAGTATGATGATTTTTTGTATTAACTTTTATAATTATCATCACAAACTTGTAATGTGTTATTATTCTTTATCCTATTTAATACATGACAAACCAAGCTATCACAAAGCCCAGTTGTTTTGACTATACAGAGCTGTCTTGACTAGCTGTGAAGCATTATCACACACCATGATGTGGCAAATCATCCCACAGAGCTGAGGCAATTGTCCAACCAGCGAATTTTAAAATAAGAATCAGAGTTGACCTCTTTGGAAAAGTTTTTTTTTAATGTTTATTTATTTTTTGAGACAGAGAGAGAGACAGAGCACGAGCAGGGGAGGGGCAAGGAGAGAGGGAGACACAGAATCCGAAACAAGCTCCATCCAGGCCCTTAGCTGTCCACACAGAGTCTGACACAGGCTTGAACTCATGAACCCCAAGATCATGACCTGAGCTGAAGTCAGACACTTAACTGAGCCACCCAAGACCCCTGGAAAAGTTTTAGTTAACTTTGCTTCTCTGTTCTTGGTAAAAATTTCCAAATGGCCAGCAGAGCTATTTTAGTTATTGCTCAATAAACCATTAATTTAATCAAAAGGGGTAAAAGTGGGCTGGCCATTGGTCTTATGGATACATAATTTTGCATTTACTCATTTAAGAAGCATGCTAAGAATGTAATATTTTATATTTTCCATACACATCTATTGAGTACATATATATCAAATACTGTGTTCTGCCCTATGAAGAATACAAGGAGATCCCTGTATCTTGTTGGTACTCTTTCAATCATATTTTTCAATTTTCTACTTTCACATTGAGCCCATTTAGTGTTTTGTCTCTCTCTTCTCTGGTATTAAATGTATCATTAAAATATATATCTATATATTTATCATGTTATATCAGTTTTAAGGTATTGGAATAAAGAGGATCTATTTGATTCTCAAACACACACACACACATACACACAATCCTACATTTCTATAAACAAAAGAGAGAATGATGGCTGTTACAGAAAGTCACATTTTCTATAGCTATTTTATTAGGCACATTTAAAAGTACAGTAAATAAAATACTTACTCATCGATTTGACAAACACACATCTCCACCTCTTTCAGTGCAGTCTGAAGTTTGCCCAACAGTTTCTGATAAATATCTTGAGTTTCTAGGTCTTCCTCTTTTAACAAATACCGGAGCCCATGCCCATCCTGCTGTCCAAGAGACAGACCTGAAGGGGCTGCCATGGTTGTGATTGTATGCTGAATGTACACCATAGGGCTCAGTTTCCCTGGGGAGTTAAAATCATTCCAGAATAATACGATCTTTGACTTATAATAATGATCCAGTGCAATTCATTCTAGACACCCAAGTTTGCATAAAATAAAATGCCAATCCAATGCTGAATTTCATTTCAGGAATTAAAGCTTCTGGGAGTTGTGATTAAAATATGATTCAATCTCATACCCTACTGTGATGGTGTGGAATGGCACTGCGCTGAAGTAGCTTCTCCTGTGTTTTTTTCATAGTTACTGGGCCATTTCAGACTCATGGTTTTCACAGCAGGATAAGCTGTGTCTATCATATATAGGAGGAAGGCAAGAACAACCACTCTTCTTAGAGAAAAAATAATAAAAATGTATAACTCCATTTTCATTTGATAAATGCTTATGTATAATTATCCAAATGAAAATAGAGAGGAATCCTGTCTTTATAAAATTCAGACTTGTTTACACACAGAGGAATCGATCCTATTTCAGGGATGCTGGAATAGTTATAATTGCCTAAAGTACTTTTCATGATTTAAGAAAGTTTCAAAAGCTAACATACCTTGCTCAGATTTATTTTCTTTATCAAGAGAATTATGCTTCCTACTATCCAGTTGAACACCAAATGCACTCCCCAGAGAGGTTGATGTTTTGGGATAGGAAACTTCCATTATGTTGACATGGCAGTTGGTAGGGCAGAAATCACTGCTGTGTAATGGGGAGATTTTAGATTTGGCCTGTTTAAAAGTGGGCCAGGCTCTATTCTTCAGTACCCGTGAAAACTGTAAATTAAAGACGAAATAAAAAGCAGTTAAACGCACAGCGACAACTCAAACACTTCACTTTCATCATTCATCACAAAATATTAAAAAATTAAATCGTGTCAAGTGGAATGAGGGAAACAAGTTTTGCATTGTGAAACTAAGTCATTATTTTAAAACCCACACATTCATAATAAAGCAAAGCAATATTGTGAGCAAATGCATAGGATCTTTTGAAACTTTTGATTACAAGTTAGATGCTAAAAGAATTTTTTAAAGTTTTTTAAGTTTTTAAAATTTATTTAGAGAGAGACAGAGACAGTGTGAGTTGGGGAGGGGCAGAAAGAGAGGGAGAGAGATTCCCATGCAGGCTCCATACCATCAGCACAGAGCCCAACATGGGGCTAGAACTCATGAAACTGTGAGAGCATGACCTGAGCTGAAACTGACAGTCGGGTACTCAACCAACTGAGACACTCAGGCTCCCCTAAAGAAATAAATTTTAAGTGACCAATCCCACTTACTAGGACTCAAGTCCACAGGCTGCTAGCAGCTGAGAGTCTGACAAGAAATCATATTGAAATCCAAGGATACAGAGATAGGAACACAATACTTAAAGGAAGCCAAAGCAGCAGTAGAGGATAGCCGTCAGAGGAAGAGTGGATTATTCCAAACATTGTCAGAAAGCAAGTCCAAACCTGAGTCTCAGAACAGGTGAGACAGCAAGGTGTGGCGGTGTTGACCCAGAAGGGTGGACAACAGGCAGAAACAACGATACTTCCCATATCTCCTGCTAAGCACTGCTGAGCACGTGGGTCAGGATCAGCCTGAAGACTGGTGTGGACTCTGCTTTTATGCCATTGAAAATGAAGTGACACTGAAGGAATCTGCATGAGTTCCAAGAATGGCTACCCCACAACTTTGAAACTTGTAATCCAAATCCATTTAATCCTTGCCATGGTCTATATGGCCATCCAAAGTCTGATCTGCACCGAGTTTATTATTTGAAGTTCTCCTCCCCTTGCTCCCTGGGCTCCTTCTTGCCTTCACTCAGGCCTTCTTACATACCATCTACTCATTCAAGGTCTTTGTATAGACTATTCAGTGTGCCTAGAGTGTTCTTCTCCCTTCATTGCCAATCGTACTTCTATGCATCTTCAAGTTCTATGAAAAAATCAGCAGGCCTACCATGAGCCTTCATCTAGGTCCAACTTCCTTGGCTATATGCTAGGGTATAGCACATTGTAACTTTCCTTACAATTATAAATAATTTTCTTATCTCTATCTTGGTGGGTAGTAAATTCCATTAATACCTACATCTGTCTTGTGTACTTCATGGAGTTGAACTGGATTATACTTTCAAAATCAAAGGACCAACAGCCACTGGTTATATGTGTTTAGTTACACTTAGGTTATTTATAACTGATGTGATGGTGGGCAAGTCACTGTCTTGTTACTATTCTTAGTAAAATAAAGAATATGGATAAAATAATCTCTGTGCTCTCTTCTTGCTTGAAAACAATAAGCAGATCGTATTTATTTATTCGGACAGAGTAGTAATTTGGGCACTGAAAGATTAAAAATTAAGACTGGTTACCATATAACGTTTTTCGGTTTAATTTAAAAATATTTAAAAATAAAGATGTGATATCAAAAATCACAACTTACAAGCTCATCATCAGAATATAAACTATTTTATCTGCATATTAAACTGTGCTTTGAAATCACACATCTAAAGCTATGTAGCTCAGCAAAGTACAAGCACACAGTAGCAATTAAAATGGAAGTGGATTAAAATGCAGCAAACTGTCAATAAATTAGTAGAAAATTTGATAATAACGTATAGTGAAAATATCCTAACCACTAAAAGAGCGGAAGTAATTTAGGGAATTACTGTTCTATCCCCTCACTTTACTAATAAAGAAACTGTGACCTGAAGACTTATCTGGGAAAGACCTCAAATTTAAGGCCAGATGCAAACTCGCAGTCGGAGGTGCTTTCCATTGTAGTTGTAGGACAAAAATCTCAGATGAGGCCCCGCGGCACACACAGAGGCAGAGAAATCAATTTTACCATGACACAGCATCGACCATAATAGACAGGTATGCTACTTCTGCCTTCTTTCATTTTAACCTTTTACCTACTTATTGAAAAATATAAAGAAAAGCATCTCTGCCAGACTTGCAGTAAATGTTGGAGACACAGCCTTTGCCCTCATGGAGCTCATGGCCTAGTGGGGGACACAGGTGAAAACAATATAATATTTTTCTTTGTAACCATTATATTATTACAAGTATATGTAATGTACATGTATAAATATGTGTACAACTATATGCGTCTATAACAATTATACAATAAGTATGATAGCCAGGACAATTAGAAATTTGATTAGTGCTAGGAAGGAAGTGAGCAGTGACGGGCTATGGTGTTACCAGAGTGATCAGGAAGACAAGGGGGAAGGTTGCCATTCCAGCGCAACCAGATTCCTGTAGCTTTCCAACATGCACTGCAGTACAAATGCCTATGGACACAGTCTGTTTACTCTCCCTGTACACTCAGGAGGGGTGTGTAACCACGACCAAATGGCTGGAACTCTTTCAAAGAGTGCTTAAGTCCTTTCTCAGAAAACAAAGAGGCTTACGAAAGCGGTGCTATCTTTCATCTGAGGGTGTCCCTAGAAAAGGGGAGGTGCAGGAGGGACCCCCACAGTCCTAGAAATGGGTCCTAGAAATGTGTTAAATAGATTTTGCAGATCGAAAATGTACTCCTAGAGTACATGCTCTAATATTTAATTGTGACACCTTCCTGTAACGAAAACCTAAAGTGAGGAAGGCACGGTTCCTGCGACTGTAGAACACACACAGGAATGTACTCTAGTCAGGTCACCCGGTGGTAAGTGGCCTCGCCAACATGAACCCAGCATCTTATTTAGAAACATCAAAAAGAATACTTAACTTGTGTTAGTATCTGCTTTGCAGATGCTCACAGAGACAAGAAAAAAAAAAAAAAGCTCTTTTCCATAAACGAAAATTTCAATTTTGCAATAAAGAAATGTACAGAGTATGGGGGAAGATGAGCTGGATGGATGGCAGTTTAGACCTTTCCTGGGTAGAGTAGCCCACTTATTCCCACCTTTATTCATCCATCCAACAATTACACATCGAAGGCTTTCTAAACCAGGCTCCATTCTAGGCGCGTGTGGAAACATCACTGAATGAAACAGACTTCTGCCTTCAGAGAGGTTATGTTCTAGTGAGCAGAGAGGCCAACACAAACATAATAAGTCAATTACACCATGCTAGAAGACGGTAAGTGCAGCTGAAAACAAAATGGACCAGGAAAGAGGTTGGAAGTTTCAAAGGTAAGGTGAAAAATGCACTGCCAATTGTAATCCAGGTGGTCAGCATAGGCCTCACTGAGAACCTGGCATTTAAGTAAAATATTGAAGGAAGGGAGAGTAGGAATGTGGGTATAAGAAGAGAAGGCTTCCCGGCAGAGTGAACATCCGATGCAGAAGCCCCAACGATGTACATCAGGAAGACAGATGTGGCCAGAGCAGAGAGTGAAAGAGGAAGGAAAAGGAGACAGACAGGAGTAAGGAGATCATGGGTAGAAGGAGGGCGCAGCTCATACAGGAGCTCAGAGACCTTTGGAAGGACTTAGTTCTTATTGTGATTGAGACTCACAGCCCCTCAGAACACACCGTCAGTGGGCAAGGGTGGAAGCAGGAAGACCACTGGTGGGAGAGTTGATGTTGGCTAACTTTAAGCTGTCTGTAATCCAAGCAGTGAGAAAAGGCTGCATGTTGTGAAGGTAGAGCCAAGAGAATGGAATGTGAGAACGAGGAGTAAAGAATTTATGTGAGGTTTTAAGACTGAGCAATGAAGAGGATGGGTCTCATTCTGAGGTAGAGAAAACAGCAAATATGACATACTGGAGGGGCAAGACCAGGAGTTTATTCTGGACATTTGAAGTCTGAGGTATCTGTTAGACCCAAATGGAGAGGTCAGATGGTGAGGAGATCAAATGTGATCACCAGGGGATGGAGAGCAGAGAGAGAGAGAGTAGGGGAGTAAATCCTATGTTCTGCAGCCCAAAGATATGAGAGTAAAAAGGATGAACAAGTGGAAGACACTCATTGTGACTGAGCCATCCAGAAAAGACAAAACCAGGCATAGACAGAAAACTGCTAAAGAGAGATACGTGGTGAACTGCATATTTTGCCAAAATATAGGTCATCAATTACCTTAAGAAGAGCCATTTCAGAGCACCTGGGTGGCTCAGTCAGTTGAGTGTCTGACCCTTGATTTTGGCTCAAGTCATGGTCCCAGGATTGTGGAATCAAGCTTTGTGTCAGGCTCCACACTAGCGTGGAGCCTGCTTGGAATTCATTCTCTCTCTCTCTCTCTCTCTCTCTCGCTCTCTCTCCCCCTATGCCCCTTCCCACTTGCATACTCTTCAAAAAAAAAAAAGAGCCATTTTAGTTACATGGAGGGGACTTGAGCCCATCTTGACTGTGTTGAGAATGACAGGCGAGTGAGACGACAGGTATAAAAAGCAAGTAAGTATAGGTAGTTCTTTTACAGGATAGAGTTCAAGAAATGACACAGTAGGTAGAAAAAAGAATGGAGGTCAAGGGAAATATTGATTTTTAAATAGAGTTCAAGAAATGACACAGTAGGTAGAAAAAAGAATGGAGGTCAAGGGAAATATTGATTTTTAAAATCTAGACGATATTAAAGTGTATTTGTATATTGATAAGAATAAATAATTCTTGGAAATGGAGCTTCAGGTTTCTAACACTCTGGTAGAGGATTAATTCATGAATTATTAACCATGACAATACATTAAAATCCAATTACAGTCACTTGACAAAAAGTAAAAAACGCATAAAGGTAGGCTACTATTTTGCAGATAATCTCCCATTTCAATTAAGCATAAAACTCCATTGGCATAGAGTTATAAAAATTCTGTATCAGAGGAAGGGAAGATGGGGAAAATTTTACCACAAATTTTCCAGATCCATATATCAATCAGTTTGAGGATTCTGTGGTACTAATAACTAAAGGTGCTTGGAATATTTAAAGTTGGACTTTGGATTCCTACATGCCAATATTTTTGTGTCAACAGGAACTATCTCTTGAAAGCTCATTAAATATTTATATGGAGGAAACATCCCTAATATACAAAATAAGCCCAATTATGGAATTATTCTACAACAGAGAATGAATCTAGAATTAAAAAGGGTTCCAAGGACAATTTAGGGTAAGAATGTTTCTCCAAACAGTACATAGTTTTTTGTCTGGATCACCCACACATCCTGCCCCAAGGAGATTAAATGCCTGCTTTGGATTCACTCAGGTCTCCAGTAAGGTCTGAAACTTCTCTCATACATGTGCTAAAAAACATCTGTGGCCTGTGCAGCTGGCCAGAAAGTCCATTATGATTGGGACAGCCTGGCTATAGAAACTGCAGAAATCAACTTGATTCTATTTTTAAAACCTGAAACTTTTAGAGTCAAAACAAAGGAAAGCCAGCCTCTTTGAGATTTTAGTTTCTATGGATACATTTTATTTTACAAAAAAAGAGGGTGTTTGAAGCCTTCATCTGAAAGGAAAATATGCTACTGAAATAGTTTAAAAGTAAATACATGAAATTAAAAACATAGATCACAAATGCCATAGTTTCTGTTGACAGGCATTTGATTCATAAATGGAGCTAACCTTACATAACCTAGAAAGGCTATTATTGTCTTAGGTATCTAAATTTTGTTCAAATTAAAAATACCCTTGAAATATTTTCATGCTAACCTTGTTTCTCTATCTAGTGAGAAAGACAGTCAATTATTCTGTATTTGTGATCAATAAGGGATGCTGAAAAGGATAGCTTTGAAGGCGTTTAAGTTCTAATTAATTTTCTCTTTATTTCAAAAATTTAAAATAAAAATAAATGAGACAGCATTCCATAGGACAGAGACCTAGTCTGCTACTTGCCAGCTCAGTGACCTTAAGCAAATTCTTAATCTCCTGGAGAAAGAAGCAGATGGTAGGAGTATTCAGTACATATAGCTGTTTCAAGGCTCAAAGAACAATAATGTACATACAAGAGCTATCCACAATACAGTGATATTATTTTTATCATCTAAAATCACCACCCATTAGTCTGTCCATCTCTGCTTTAAAAGCTTTCTGGGCTCTCAGTTACTTCTGAGAAAATGGAGGAAACTTTTTACTTGGCAGGTCATGTTTTTGAGAATCCCCAGCATTTTGGGAAAGACCCTGTCCCTTATGCTTCTAATCCTACCCCCAACATAACATGCTCTAGTTTATCACAAACCATATTTTTGCTAAAATCCAAGGTATGAAACCTTCTTCATCCACCATAACCAATCCATCATAGAGCTGTATATATTTTACCTCCTACGTATTGCTTGGAGTGATCCTTTTCTCTCCACCCCCAATGCTTCTACATGAGACCAAGTCACCACTCTTCCAAACAAATCTATTATGGCACTCTAAAATATCACTGGAAAAAATCAGATGTTGTCAGTTTTCCTTTTAATGTCAGTTTACCTTTTAACTCAAATCCTCCTTTCTAGTCCAGGCAACATGCCAACTCTTCATCAATAAAATCAGTCTCATTTCTACATCTTTGCCTTCACTTATAGTATCTCTCTGTACTTGAGTGCCATCTCTACTCCTCTTCACTCTGACAAACTTTCCAACTTATAGCAGCTAGCATTTGCTGACTATTCAATCCACAAAGATTTCTCCTTTACTGAAATGCTATTGCCCTTGTAATCAGACCCATTCTGTTTAGCTGTGTAGTGAAATTTAGCAGTGAAATTTGAATGATATATACGCTATGCTGCAGTGTCAAATGAAGATATACAAACAAAAAATAGATTTATAATAAAAGTGAGCAAGGCTCAAGTTCCACAGCTGTGTTCAGCTGCATGCCTTTGGGCAAGTTACTTGACCACGCTGAGCTTCAGCCACTTTATCAATGAAATAGATAATGTGTCTCAAGTCACTGTGTGGATAAAATTATACAACATATGCGAACTGTAAAATATCTGTACAATGCCTGATGCTATAGCAGATTGCTATAAACTGCTGTGTGCTGCATAACTCCAGGGAGCACATAGAGAGGAGGGTATAGGGTGCAAACACATTCAACCAGTTGTCGTGGCACATCCTAATAAGTTAAGTAGTTAGTATTATTATCACTTACTTCATGTATTTTGACCTTCCTTCCATACAGATTTTCGGTGTGGGAGGGCAGCCATATTTAAACAATTACTGCCTACATAACAGGTACGCATTTACTAAATGTTTACCTATTCTTCCCACCTCAACCTGCAATAAATTTGCTTCCGTGAAGTTGAGTTTTTGACTCATGCCGTTGGCTTTCATTAAAGAATGTATTAAAAATATCTGCCACATAAAACAAACTGTTGCTTCTTTTTCAGGGATATGTTTGCAGACACCACCCTGACAGTTCCTGGTGTCGCCTCTTTGAAATTCAGTGTGAGAGTAATTTCAGTGTGAAAGTAAGTTCTTTTAGAATTTAGTCTAAGAAAAGCTTTGCTTCTCTTAAGAAACATGTATAAATTACAGGGATGCTGATAAATATGTAATAGACTGTATTTCTTTTTTTTTAATTTTTGGTTATCAGGAAACTGCAGGTCAAATACAATATTCCACTTTAGCAACTAACTAGAATCTTAGCACTTGCTGACCTTATCACCCTTTTTTCTTGGTGGTCTATACCATCTATTGTAATATAACTTTACCTATAAATGTATCTACTAATTTTCTGCCAATGTCTATTCTCTCTTTCTTCCTTTCATTAGTAAGTTTCTCTGAGTTTTACTTGGGCACATGGATGCCCAGTTAGAGACAATATTTCTCAGCCTGCTTTCACTAAATGACTAACTAGATGTCAACAGGAGTGATGTGTACAACTTCCAGGTCATGGTCTCAATAGGAAAACTCTTTGCTCTCCACTTCTTTTCTCTTCTGAGGGGCTATAACTTAGACATGGTGCTAATGAGCCAACTTTGACCTCGTGGAAGAGGGCAATGTCTTAGGGGAGACAGCAAAACTATAGAAGGAGTCCCAGAAGACTGTCGATCCAGTCCCCACTGGGTTCCCATCCCATTGAACTTTCATGAGAGTGAAAAATGAACTTTCAATTTTAAGCCCATGTTATATTATCTTGGTAGTTCTCACAGCAGCTGAATCAATACCCTACCGAATATACCCTCATCTTAATGTTTTGTTTTTACTCATAGTTTACTTTTTTCATGTATATTTCTTTAACCTATTTCTACTGGTTTGTTTTTGTATGAATGGGGAGAAGTAGGAAGAAAATTTTTAAAAAAGAGAGAGAGAAATGACCCCCACACACTGACAAGTTTGACAACTACAATCTGCTTGAACACCTATCATACTTTATACAGACCCATTTCTGAAGGAGAATTATTCTCTTTTCAAAATATGTTCAAAGGGGAATAGTAATTTGCATTTGTTTCTACCTTTTAAATTTTTTTTACAAATAGTTTATTGTCAAATTAGTTTCCACATAATACCCAGTGCTCATCCCCACAAGTGCCCTCCCCCGCCACATCCATCAGTCCTCAGTTTTTGTCAGCATTCAAGAGTCTCTCATGGTTTGCCTCTCTCCCTTTCCCCCACCATTTCCCCCCTTCTTCTCCCCCTTGTTCCTCAGTTAAGTTCCTCCTAATCCTCCTACCTTTTAAATTTTACTTCAAAGCACTGTCTTATCTTAGAGAGAAAGGAGAAATAAAAAGAGAATCTTCTGTTCTTTAGCAACAACAAAGCATTCATGGAATCTTTCCTGAACTCAAATAGGTGAACTGAGCTTAACAATCATGGAAAGGGAATTAACAGATGTGACAATCTTGAGTATCATTTTTCTTCATGTGAATGGATTTATTAAAAAAAAAAAAAGACAACCCCATTCAACTTCACAAGATAAACATTTTAGGAAATCCTAAAGAAAAATATGGTGATCCTTCTTTCCCATGCCCCACTCCACCTGAGGTAACCAATGTTCCAATATTCATTCTTGCATTTCCCTATTCTCATACAGCCCTATCTGGACATATATGGGCTTATCTTTTACTATGTATCAGGAGTGTAAAATATACACAATTAACTCACATTCATAAACACTAAGATAAATAATATTTCCTAGGATGGCTGTAACAAATTTTAAACAACCAGCCTCATTTTAAGGGAAATAATTTAATTAGCTATTCTATTAAAAAAGAGAAAAAATCTTACTATAAGATAATTTTGGACTTCAACTTCTACTAATTCCATCTCTAAATTATATCTTCAAATCCATCAAATTTTCTCTGTCTTCCCATCTTCACCATAGGCCAAGCTATCATCACCACTCACTGGGACTATTCCAAGAGCTTCCTCCTCATCTCTATCCCTCAGTTCCTCCTTGCAATCTATTCCTACAGAGGAGCCAGTGCCATCTTTTATAAACCTAAATCAGATGAAGTCACACTCCTGTTTAAAAGCTACCAACTCTTCTGGTTGATGTGGAAAGAAAATCCAAACTCCTTCCAAAGTTCCCAAAGGTAAAAGGCTTCCACAGCTCTTCTTACTGGTCCCTGCCTAAGCCTCCAACCTCATGACTCGCCATACTCCCCTTGACACCCTGGCCTTTTTTTTTTTCCACTTTGGGGCCCCTGTTGAGCTTTATTTACTTCTTTGCTGCTCACTCCACTCAAATATATGTGCCCCAAGAAGAAAAACGTTTTCTCCTTTACTGCCATATTCCTGGCCAAGAATATGTGCTTGGCATATAAAATGTGCTCTATAAATATGTCAAATAAATGTACAAATCAGTCAATTTCAAACAGACTGTTTTCTGTGTACTTTCTGATTGAGAGCTCTCTTCCCTCTGTTCAGAGAAAAGGAAAAGAACTATTGACTTCATAATTACAAGGCCTGGATTTACATCCCAACTTTATCTTTTGTTAGCAAGTAATTTAATTCTTTAGGCCTTGGCTATTATTTTTGGAAAATGGGAAGTAATGACCTAGCTTTCAGGTTTGTGAAGATCAAATAGGTTAATGAATGTAAAGGCATTTTAAAAATCTAAACTCTAAAATATTATATAAATAAATAAAAATAAAATTTTATATATTATTTCAATAAACTGGTACACAAATAAGTAATAAAATATCAAGAAGTGAATTAAATTGGACAGTTAAATAATTTAAATAATATATACATGTAAGATATGTACACAAAACTTTTATTTACCTTTTTATAACTGGATATTCTCTGACATATGTGCTCAATTTTTTCACTGCAAATGGCACTGAATTTACTCTGAAGGTCAATAGGAATCACTTCATTTAAGGAGTTAAGGCTGGTGCAGTTTTGCACAAAATGATCATCACTTTTAGCCAGGGCTTCAAGAATCTGTAGTAATACACGTACACACACAACAAGAAAAGAAAATATTCAAAATTAGCCAAATACAATTTTCACAATTCTAGAACACAGAGTGACTTTCCCCAGCACACTTCTTTTAACTGCCTGGGATTTCTATGTTCAGTAAAACTCTTGTCAGGAAGTGATGGACTTGTGTGTTTGCCTCTTATGTTTTGCCTTCCTTCCGCTGGCTATAAAAGGTTGCCTGAGGGAAGTGAGTGGACTTCAAAGACTCCCTGCTGGATAAATCAGTATGCTCTGATGTGGGAACACACTGCCTATATTTTAGTCAGTTACTCAGAACATTTTTTTCCCTCAATTTGGTACTTAGAACAACAAAAACTAAGGAAAACCAATAGAATGACATCTTTATTTTCTACTGGGAGCCCAGAACAGAGAATGCAGAGAACAAATGTTTGCTGAAAAAAATGAATAAATGAGAAGAAATTCTCTTGCTAACGTAAAATCAATGTCAGTTGCAGTGTCTGAGCTCCAGCTGATAAACACATCAGATAAAAGTGTCTGTATGAAATATTTAATTAGGAAATCCTTTAGGATATTTGAATCCATTTGTAAGGCAGCATTTTTGTGTGTTTGTGTGTGTACATACCACTGATCACTGAGAATTTCCAATGAATGGAGAATTATGTTCATACTGATGATTGTTCAAAGACTGCAAGGGTTGATTGCACCCTTACCTGACATTTTCATAATATTGTATAAGACAAACAATGTATAGATGCTATGTTTATTTGAGCTTCCTCACAGAAATCTTCACTTCCCTGTCTTGCAGAATACAGAGTGTGAGTTTTTGGTTTAATCACTATTATACAAAGTAGAGTTCAATTTATCATTAGCTCTGTGAGCTTGGTTCATTTCTTAGTATCTTTTCTTCATGTAGGAAATAGAAATATTTGCAGTGCTTATACAGTTATCATATATAAAATAATCTATGTGATTTTGCAGATTTGAAATAGCTAGGAAATGGATAAAATAATGATAATAACCTGGGTCCAAACTTACATGGATTGCCTTAATAATATAATGTATTTGGGAAGGGGTGGCATTTTGAAAATACAGATTCTATATTAAAAGATACAAAGTAGTACAATGTCATTGAAATAATGCAATTGTTTTGGAAGTTGACTTTTAGAATATAAAACAAAAACATAAAATAATTATTTCTGAAATAGTGCATTTGGATTTCTATATTATTTTCTCCTACTAACATTTTAAAAAATACATACTATTGATGCTAAATCTATCTCAACTACACATACACACATATGAAACAAGAAGTGACATCTAAATAAATAAAAGTAGTGAAGCTATATGTCATATTTATTACCTCTAATACCTGAATCCTCACAAAGCAGATGAAGGGGTGCCTGGGTAGCTCAGTTGGTTAAGCATTCAATTCTTGATTTTGGCTCAGGTCATGACCTGACATTTGTGGGACTGAGCCCCATGAAGGGTTCTGTGATAACTTTGGTATTCTCCCTCCCCTTTCTCTCCCCCCCCAAAATAAATATATAAACATTTAAGTAAATAAATAGCAATGAAATACTACAAGCTCAGACCCGGGGAGTATCCAACAAGAATTTTATTGATTCACCTAGTGAAAGGATCATGAAAAGCAAGCATAGGGCCGCCTTTCACTTATCACATTTTATCCATTTGGATGAAAACTCTCTTACTCCCTATCTTGCTTTAGCCTAAAGACTAAGGGTGATACCTTCCCAATTAAGAATCACATAAATGTCTTAAGATCTATTCTTAAATGTATCTCTCTAAGCTTTGTGAAATTATATGAAATAAACATGAGACTTGCAGAATTTGAAATGTCTTATAATACATTTCATGACTTCAAATACTTTTCAGAGGATTATCTACATTTAAAAAAGCACCACCTGTCATGAAAACCATCTGAAAGGTATTAATGATACTGATCAACAGATGTAACAAACTTGGTAAATGCAGGGAAGCCTTTGCCAAATCAACTAACACTCACCTGGGCAAGAGTCCCATCTAACTTAACACTGTACTTCAAAAGAGATCAATAAAAAAAAGGAAGGTTGTATGCATACTGAATAACGGGGGGGGGGGGGGGGGAAGAAAGTTGAATGAGCTAACATCTGAGGCATACACAGCTGTTTACGTTTTGTAAAGTGAGGGTGGGGGAGGGTTTCAGTAACTCTTCTTAGAATAAAATCCCTTGTTTTCCCAGGATCACTCCTACCTTGGCAGTTAGGCTGAAGAAACCTTTGGGCTCGATCATTTTCTCCACCACATTGCACTTTATCCCAGCTGTGCTGTCATACTCGTACACAACACCATATTCCAGGTGGACATTATCCACTGTCAGACTCACGTGCTCCTTCTTCCCATCGATGATGGCCATGGTGTTAAACTTGTCAATCACCTCTGGAACAAGGACAGTTTTCATTCAGCAAGTTTGGGAAGAGTTTTGTTAGTCTCTTGAAATATTTTGAGTATCTCTGAATAATGTTTAAAGATTTCTTTAAAGGATGGCTAAATCTGATATTCTTGTTAACATTTCTGAAAACAAAAGCACTTTAAAAATACATGTTTGAGCGATCCAAATCTCACCACTCTAACATGGCTAGTCTTTGCACATCCATTTTGATCTATCGACCATATGTATGCCTACTTATACCAATATACACATTATACATACAATTTTATAATTTTATTTTAATTAAAAGCATTCATGATTTAAAATCAGGGTTCCTAAAGCTGTCTCAAATATCGAATGAATATTTGTTCAGAGCAGAAAAAATACACAAAGCCATCCTGAAGAAGTAGAAAGGAGATGCACTAACCATTTATTTCAGCAGACAGGATGCCTGAATTTTCCCAAACAGCTATCTGCAGGATAGCTCATTGAGAAAATTTGTCCTTGTTTGCTATAATAACATTTTCATCTGGAATGTTTTCCTACAGGTTTTGGGCCTACAAACAGTCAGCTGGTATAAAAACACCTAAAATCTCAAGCAAGAAATCATTGAGAAACCTAACAACAAATATTAAATTACCAAAACGGGATATTAGTTAACTAAAAACAGTTAAGTCTTAGGATGGTAAATAGTAAACATAAAAGAAACAAAAGCAGGACAGTGGTTTGTCTTAAAATAACTGAGTCCCAGAATAGCTAGAAATCAATCATCAGAGCATCTCACCAACCCTTTCACTGTGGCACCAATGAGGATGAGCAAAAAATGACTAACTCTAAATGAGGACTAAAGGGCTCAAGATAATTTCCTGAGATTTGTCCTAGTTTAAGTAAATGAGAAAGTTGCTGTGTCATAACAATCTTGGTGCTCCAATGTGGTTGAAATATTTCTAATACTGCCCATGATCTGAGTGGCTCCTTCCAGGAGTGGAGGGAACACAGCTTTCCCTGGGCTGACCACTCCCGTCTGATCAGTGTGTCCATGTAAGTAGGCTGGTTAGAAAAAACTAACAGTACAATAAAAAATGTCCAAAGACACCTACCAATAATATAAATGGAGAGATACCAGGAAATTTTAAGAAAAGATTCAGGGACTTCTGTGAAAAGTGTCTAAACAATAATTCAAGGTATTTGTCAAATGCAAACATAAATTTAATTGCCTCTGTCCCTTTACCCTTGGTGAAGAAGCCACTGAATACAGCAATCTGTATCTGATTTGTTTTACTGAGAGAACAAAAATGATAGGAGTCCTTATCAAAAGATCTCTTTCTCTTGTTTTACATTATTAGTTTGCCTCTTTCACTACCATTAATGTTAGAATACAGTAAAAGTTACTTGAATCAAGAATGTATTTTCAAAGGGACAATAGACCTTCTTTTTAAACTAGGGCTTCAAATTTTTGTGTGCATGCAGATCGATCTTGGCAAAATAGAGACTGTGATTCAATAGATGGGTGGGGCTGGAATTCTGCATTTCTCCCAGTGATGCTGATGCTGCTGGTCTTTGAACCACATTGGATTAGGAAGGTCTACACAACATTTAAATTCAAAACAGAAAACGCATTTTAACTTGGGTTTGAATCCTCATTCTTCCATTTACTGGCTTGGGCAAGTCCCTTAACCTAACAGGCCTCAATTTCTTCCATAAAATAAGGATGATAATAACACTTTCATGAGAGTTCCTTTTTTTTTGATGACTTTATGATAATCCATGTAAAACACTTAATAAAGTCCCTAACAAAGTATAGTACCTATGACATGTTAGTGACTAGCTATTATTACTTATATATTTCACAAAACATCTATTTGGAGATAATGACTTAAGAAAGTGGCTTGAACATACAAGATTTTCAGTAATTGGGCAAAGCACAGGCACACTGAAAAAGAATAGTACTGCAAGCAAATGAGGAGTGATGTGGGGAACAACGCAAATTAAATATTACGTTCCTTTACTGCCTGTTGACCAGTCCTTGGAACAGGCAAAGTGGCCTTCCTCTGGGAGCTCAGCTGCCTCAATAATGACACTCCACTAAGGGCAAAGGGAATCTTACCCTGATCTCCCAGGATCCTGTAAGTCTACTTTAACATATAAAAAGTCCCGTTGTAAACTTTTATCTCTACCTCCCCCACCCCAACATCTAGGTTGGCAATCATTCTCCAGGATTATGGTCCCACTGATACACATCCGAAGTGTCCGAGGACTGAATTTTTACTAAACTGTAAATAAATAACCTTTTCCTAACAGCAGCTAGCACTGCAAGGTCCTGGAAACTTTGTTTCCAAAATACCTTAGAGATGTACACTATCCCTGACCCCTTCCCAACTTGAAGATATATAACCAGTCACTCTGTACAGCCCCAGTGCAGTTCTTTCTGCCCATGGCTCCTGTCTTCATGCTTTAATAAAACCACCTTCTGGCACTGAAGATGTCTCAAGAATTCTTTCCTGGCCATCGGTTCCGAATCCCAATACTTCAAACCATTATCAAGGAGTAGAAGGAACCCACCTTCTACTTTGCAGTCAAATGCATCCCCTACTTCATCTCCTGGGGGTTTGGAGTTAGACTTTTGAAGGTCTTCTTGAGCACTCTCAATGCTATTATAAACCCATTGTATGGAGTCTTGCTGGAATGAGGAGGGGAAAAGAAACCTTAGAAATATTAGTGCTTCTTAAAATG
Source organism: Hyaena hyaena (assembly GCF_003009895.1). NCBI lineage: Eukaryota > Metazoa > Chordata > Mammalia > Carnivora > Hyaenidae > Hyaena > Hyaena hyaena. The sequence continues at coordinate 379,540 of NW_024081292.1, read as the reverse complement.
CATATCCATTTCATAAACCTGCTTTATGAGAGTTGACAATTTATTTATTCTTCTCGTTTATTTAAAGATAATAAAATTTGAAAGATAATAAAATTTTCAAATTTGAGAGAAAATCAACATCAGAGAGTAATAAAAAGTCAATGGCAGTTATATTGCTTAACAAACTAATTTTTAGCCTTGAAATTTTATATTCCAAAGATGTTTTTGAATATTTTTGTTTATTTACTTACTTTGAGTGAGAGAGAGCATGCAAGCAAGCGTGGGAGGGGCAGAGAGAGAGGACAAGAGAATCCCAGGCAGGCTCCGTGCTGTAAGTGTGCAGGCTGACTCAAGGGTTGAACCCACAAACTGTGAGACCATGACCTGAGCCACAATCAAGAACTGGATGCTCAGCTGACTGAGCCAACCAAGCACCCCTTTGAAGATATTTGAAAATAACATGTACTTCCCAAGTGTCTTAATTAAATGCTTCAAGTATACCTTAAAATAAATTTTAAATTCTATTATTAAATAAATAAATGTTGGATAGTTTTCTGAAGAATCAGTCATCTATCAGTATACAAATCATTTAAATGCTCTGCTAACATATATTTTAATACAGTTAATGCTTTTTTGAATCAAACCAGTAAGAAAATTGGAGGAACATATTTCATTCCATTGGACTCCCAAGTGATATAACTATTTTTTAATCCTTCCATATCGTTAATCATCCTATTTTTAATTAAAATAGCAGTTGTAGTCTTGTCTAGATAAATGAAAGAGAGGAAATGGTTACCGACTAAATGCTTTCAGGTTTGCATTACTTGAAAGTTTATACCTTTCTTAGGTAAAATGATAAATTGAATAGCACTACTGAAGTGTGATATAATTTACATTATCCTTTTTTCGCATGTATTAACATCACAATTGTGTTTAATTACTATATTGCTATACATCATGAAAATCCTAGTTAATATTTGATCATTTGAATACACCTTGGTAACCTGTTGTGGCCCCTAAGGAACCACACACTCTGGTATCCACACCTCTGTGTAGCTCCTTCCTACAGTGACCTGAGGCTTGGTCATGGGATCTGATTTTTCAGCATGATGTGAATAGAGGTGATCGCTTATACTCTCCCCTCCTGAAATCCAGATGCCATGCAGGAAGGACCATCTGCTAGAATGGAAAAGGGGGCCATGTGGAGGGGCTCTGGAGTAGAAGGTCATGAAGGAGGGGAGATGACAAGCCCATCTGTTCCAAACAGAACTTTCCTATACCAGTGCCTTCACAGGTGCCAACACTCAGTCAACAGAAAGCATCAAGAGAAATAATCAATCACTGTTGTTTTTAGCCACTAAGCTTTGGGACAGTCTGTTTAGTGGCAACAGATATGTGATATAGCATGTTACTCACTGAGTGAATTTTTCTGTTTATTGCTTTTCTTAATCATGTTACTAACCAACTTCTCTCTAAGAAGGCAGTCAAGGAAAATGAAAAGAAATGAAATTCAAATCAATTTGGCTACTTGTTAAAATTCCAATTAAAAGGGGAAGGTTTGATAATTTCAAAAGTGTCTTTAAAAAATTCATTCAATGATACAGTTCAATAAACATTTATTAAACAATTGCCAACCAGAATAACCTATGAGTCTACGCGTGAATTCCAATTTGTTATACTAGTTTGACCTTATAAATAAGCAAAATTGATGAGCTCAACTTTTTTGTAGGTTCAGTATTTTACAGGATGTCAGTCTTGGCCTATGAGAAAATAACCATTCCTCTTTCTGGTTTGGACATAAAGTCATAGTCTCTAATCTGGAAGAGTACTTGATTGCATACAGCAGAAAAAATACAAAGCCTCTCCTCTAAAGTTGCTTTTGCATTTAATTGATTAATTTGAGAGAATTTTCTCTTATAGACCAATATTCACTTGTACCTTGCAGGATAAGCTTTGCTTATAAATTAAGATTCTAATTTTATTTTTCTACGGCACTTGAAATTTAATCAAAAGATGGTGGTTAGAATTTTAAGCAATGACAAGTACATTTTGGTATTTTCTTTTAAGAGTTAAATTCAGTTACTTAAATAAATATATCTAAAATGCAATCACAGACGCTTTAAAAACCCACAGAGACACACAATGACCATTACATATTCTAGAGTAATAGCAGGGGTCAAGAAAACAATTCAGACTTTGGATTTCAAAGTGATAAACAGTTAGGTATCTGAAAACTCATATCATAATACAAATGAAAATACCCCAGAGCTCTTTTTAAACAGGTGATAATACTGTAACAATAAAATGCAATCATTTACGCGTAACTGATTATGATTAATTATGCAGATAAAACAATCATCATGAGATTTACAATGCTGTGCTTAAATGTGAACCTAGAAGCAGAAGCCACAAACATCTCTGGCACCATCCTGTGTTGTCCCCTGGGCTTTCTCTGCAAGTGTGCAATGAGACCCAGATAAGCCAAAGGGCAGCTTACCTTCACTGGTCTCCTGTATTTCCTGCAGGCTGTGACATGTGCAATAACACTGGCATGTGTCTCCTTGCTGACATTGATCCCATTTACTTTGATAATACACTGTCCAGGGTGAAGACCGGCTGCTGCAGCCACAGTCCCTTCAAATACAAATAAGAAAATGGTCAAAAAACTAATTTTAGGAATGAGATTCACTTTTATCACACATACAGTATGGAAAGCCATTTTAAAATATAATAGAGAGTAGCTAGTATGTTCTTGATAAATCTTGTTCTGATAGTAATGCCTTCTCAAAATTTGTCTACTTTTAAACTGGCCATTCAAACAGATTAACAGAACATTCCCCCATTTCCCTGAGAATTAGTTTGAAGGGAAACTTTAGCTATTTTTGTCATAATTTTTAAGTTTATTTATTTATTTATTTATTTGAGAGAGGCAGAGTCAGTATGAGAGGGGAAGCGGGGGGGGGGAGAGAGAGAGAGAGAGAGAGAGAGAGAATTTCAAGCAGGCTCTGTGCTGCCAACGCAGAGCACGACGGGGCACCAGAACTCATGAAATGGAGATATCATGGCCAGAGCTGAAATCAAGAATTAGAGGCTTAATCAACTAAGCCATCTGGGCACCCCTGAAGGGCTATTTTAAAGTGACCTTTACAATGCTAATCAGTTATTTTCCCTTTCAAATGTCTCATTAGTCTTAATTTTCTACATATACAAATACAAAGGCAAAATGAGAAAGCCAAAACTGTATACCCTATTCACCTTTCTTTATTCTATAAAAAGTCCTAAAAATAGTATTCACTTTATTTTTCTTAGAAACATTTATTGCAAGGATATTTTTCAAATTTATAATACTTTATAAATTTCAGTCTTATTTCTTTGTAATTTATTTTTTAAACTCAAGTATATTTAACATACAGCATTACATTAGTTTCAGGTGTAAAGTATAATTATTCATCAATTCTATATTCACTTTCATTTTTTAAAATGCAAATAGTTGGGGGTGCCTGAGTGGCTCAGTCGGTTAAGTGTCCAACTTCGGCTCAGGTCATGATCTCATGGTTCATGGGTTCGAGCCCCATGTTGGGCTCTGTGCTGATAGCTCAGAGCCTGGAGCCTGCTTCAGATTCTGTCTCCCTCTCTCTCTGCCCCTCCCTCACTTACACTCTGTCTCTCTCTGACTCTAAGAAATAAATAAGCATTAAAAAAAATTTTTTAATGCAAATAGTTAAAAGAAATTCTTAGTTCTTTTAGTAACTACAATTCAATTAGTTCAATTAGTAACTACAATTGACTGACTTTGCTAAGTAAAATAAGCATTCAGGATATCTACAAAGGGTCAAGGAACTACAGAATTTTGGAGTACAAAATAAGATAACATCCACTGTCCATCATTTATTTGCATAGATATAGACTTCAATATGGAAGTGGCATATCTTTTCAGTGAGTTAAAATTTTCAGAAGCTTTCAATTATTATTATATGATGTTCTGAGCCAATCAACATTTATATAGCACCATTAGTAAATATAATGAATATAATTAATACAAATGATTACAAAACTTATGTTAGAAGAGCCTCTCTTTGTAAGCAACTTCTCCCATGAAGGAATTATTAAACATTAAAAATATTTTTTTAATGTTTATTCATTTTTGAGAGACAGACAGAATGCAAATGGGCGTGGGGCAGAGAGATGGGAAGGCACAGAATTGCACGCTCTCTCTCTCTCTCTCAAAAATAAATAAACATTAAAACATCAATCAATCAATCTAGACTATGGAACCTGGGAAAGAGATCTAAGCTGGAGATAGAGATTTGAAAATTTCCAGCAAGAGGATTAATAAAATTTCTAACAGAAAACAAGAAGGGAGAGAAGAAAAGATGGAGCCAACAGTTAAGGGGTTGATAGATGAAGGGAGCTGGCAGAGGAGAAAAACCTGAGAAGTGTCAACTTAGAAATCAAGAGATGAACGTTTCCGGCAAACAGGAGTAGTCAGTTTAAACAAATGCCACCAAAAAAAAAGCTCAATTAATAAAAAGGTTATCAATGTCTACTGTACTTTACATTCAAGTTCATGATAACTCTATGAGACAGACTTTGGAGACATGGGTGGAACATGAGGAGAGGTGTCTATAGCAATGAGCTAAAACTACAATAGGAAGTGAGGAAGCACAGTTGAAAATACCGACCGGCATTTTCAGGGAAGTTTGGTCATGACAAAATAGAAGTTATTAGAGCATTATTCTAGGGCTGAGCTTATCAACCTTGGGTGTGCATATAAATCACTTGAGGATATCATTAAAATGTAGATTCTGACTCAGTATATTCTGGGTGGGTCCTAAGCTTCTGCATTTCTTTTTTTCTTTTTAAAAGTTAATTTATTTGTTTTGACAGGGGCGGGAGGGGGTAAGACAGAGAGAGAGGGAGAGAGAGAATCTCAAGTAGGCTCCACACCACACTAACAGTGTGGAGCCTGACTCAGGGCTTGAACTCATGAAGCATGAGATCATGACCTGAGCTGAAATCATGAGTTGGACACTTAACCAACTGAGCCACCCAGGTGTCCCAGATTCTGCATTTCTAACCAGATTCCAGATGATGCCAATGCTATATATATGTCTGTGGATCACATTTTGAGTAGCAAGGATCTAGATGGGAAAACAAGAAAGAAGGAAAGATTTTATGTTTGCTATTCTAGGTTAAGATCATTTTATTTCTCTTAATGGGAAAGAATTGAGCATGTTCACCACTTGTACTATAATAATCCAATGAAGAGAAAAGGTTGAAATTCTAGAAGGGGGATTTCTGACAGCAAAACATTCCAGACTAGGTATCTGAAGGGATGTGATATAGACCATCTATAGAAAGATTCACCTTGAACTCTAAAAAGGAAAAAAAGAGCTCTTCCTCAATGGTGGAAGAAAGCTGGTGATGGTGATATAGCCAACAAAAGGTGTGGATGTATAGAAAAATATATAGGACTCTGAGGGCTTCATACCTAGGATCCTTAATTTGTCTGTGAGGTGATAAAAGAAGTTCATCTTAGAAGATAGGAGGCAATTATGAGGAAAAAAAAAAAAAAACGGAGGTGATCAGAGAAATGAAAAGATTGCTGAGTAGTAAGACAGGCCCAGTAAAAGACAGGATGGTGAACAAGGATGACACTAATTCCACATCCCTGATAGTTTTTTTTCTAATTACTCAGAAGAAACAGCAAAAAAGATGATTAAGTTGATCCAAGGCTAAAGAGGCAGCATGGGTAAATCTGAAGAATAATGACAAGAGGACCCTGGTTAATGCTGGCAGAATGACTGAGGTCATTCTGGACCTACCAGGGGGATAAGGCTGGCTAAGGAAGGGATATTATTAACCAGGAGAAAAAAAGAAGGTCAAAAGACTGGAGGTCCCAAAGGAATGAAAATAACAAGCTGAGAATATCAGAGTGATAAGAGATTGGAGTACGAAATTGGTATATTGGAATTTTAGATTCCAATGGTAAAACTTTAGTTATTGGTGTACTCTAGTAAGTAGTCATGGGAAAGGGCTGAAGAAGAACAAAGGGAAAACCGTTTTCCTTTCTTCCAGAAAAATTACAGTGCAAAAGGCAACCACAGAGTAATATCTTTTCATTTAATATACATCTGAAAGGAAAAGTACATGAACTTTTCTGATCTGACTTCTACCCTTTAGAAGCCAAAAGCACAGGAACTAGATGTGGGAGGACCCTACAACTACACTCCAAAGACAGAGCTCTACTCTTTAAAAGACACTGTAATAAGGGCAGAGTTACAACTTGATTCGTGCAGGTTTTCAGTTATTTTATAGTATCGATAATGTGACTTACTCATTTTGGGCTTAGTGAAAATCAAGAAGACATTTGATGTTTCAACTATCCCCTCTCAGTATGAAATGTATCCCATTTCAGTTTTATAATATTAATGACTTGTTAGAAAGATTTTAGATGTCTATTAGTCAATATAGTTTAAAAATCTGAGTGAAAAGAGTTTTTGAAATAAGATTCATTTTTGTCATATACACACTAATGAAAGCAATTTTATAATCTAATAAGGTCTACCTGGTTTGCTTTTGATAATTTTGATTCTGATAGCAATGCCTCTCAAAATTTCCAGTTTAATGTTTGGATTAAGACATTTTACATTTTATATTTCTTTTTTAAGCTTATTTACTTATTTTGAGAGAGTCCAAGACAGAGTGAGTAGGGAAGGGGCAGAGAGAGAGGGAGACAGAGAATCTCAAGCAGCATCTGCACTGTCAGCATGGAGCTCCAAGTGGGGCTCAAGCTCACCAAACCATGAGATCATGACCTGAGCCGAAATCAAGAATTAGATGCTTAACCAACTGAGCCACCCAGGCGCCCCTACATTTTATATTTCTTATATAAAGCACGTATGTCTCTTGGTAAGAGAAATACATAGCCTCTTAAGCTTATAATGAGAGTTCTTGCTAGAACAGCAAGTTACATACTATGTAGGATCTAACAGTTGTTCCCTTAAATCATTACTGTGTTAATATAAAATTTGAAATATACATGATAGCAAAAGATATCAATAGTTTATTTGCCTATCAAACAAAAATATAATAAAACACAAATATAAGTTATTATATGAATTTTATGGTTTCTAAAATGCTTCATTTATAGAAATACTTGAAGTAATCATATAGCAGAAGATTTTAAAGCACACAGATCATTCTTAACATTCTTAACATTCACATCTTCGAATTACGGACAAAAATATAGTTATTTGCCACCAGATAAAAAATACAAATATAAACCTTAAAATCATTATACCTTTTCGCTAAACTGAAACATGTAGAAAACCAAGATTGGGGGACATCACTCTCTTAAGAGTTTTTAACAATGATAAATATGCCTTATAATTTTTAACAGTTTCTTAGGTATATTTATTTATTTTGAGAGAGTGAGTGAGCGAGAGAGCAAGTGGGAGAGACAGAGAAAAAAATCCCAAGTAGGCTCCATGCTCAGTGCTGTGACTGACATGGGGCTTGATCCTCCAAACTATGAGATCATGACCTGAGCCAAAACCAAGAATTGGATGCTTAACTCTCTGAACCACCCAGGCACCCCAATGTTTTGAAGAGAAAGGGAGAGAAAGGGAGTGGGGAAGGGGCAGTGAGGGAAGGAGAGAAAGAATCCCAAGCAGCCACACTGCCAGTGTGGACCCTGACACGGGGCTCAAACCCACAAACAGTGAGATCATGACCTAAGCCAAAACCAAGAGTTAGACACTGAACTGACTGAGCCACACAGGCACCGCCCAGGTCCCTTAATTTAAGAGATTTTTTAAAAAATCTATTCTTTTAGGAACATACTACCATTGAGCTAATCAAGTAAAAATAGGATTGAGAAAATTCCTAACATGAGCACATTTTGAATATATTTTTGTTTAGCAAGCAATATCCAAACATGCTAAAAAGCTGTTTGCCATGCAGAATGGATTTCTCACCTCTTCCTACTGCATGTACAACTGATGGGCCATACCCTCGGATCTGGAATCCAAGTCCCTCAGCTGAATCTGGGATTTTCACTGTCCTGAAATCAATCAGAAAACAAAGTGAGATGACTTTAACATGCCACAAAATTGGTTAAAACAATGGTGTCCAAACCTTTATTCATTCTTTCAATAAATATGTACTGAAGATCTACTGTGTAAAAGACACCAACTGGGCGAGAAACCAGGAGGGCGAGAAACCAGGAGACAATCAGGGTGCATACTCTCACAAAGGCACACAGCAGCCAAGCACGACAGGCTTCCTCAATTGAGCACCGTCATTTGTGTGGTATATGGTGAATAAGGAACAGGCTCTAGGGTCAGACAAAACTAGCTCTGAATCCTCATTTAAGTCACTTAATAGTTGAATAACTTGCATGAACTCCTTACCTTCTCCGAGCCTGAGTTTTTCCACAGAAAGATGATACTAAAACTTAGTTTGCAGGGTAGAGATTAAAAGAGAAATCAGTAAACTGCCCTGAATCATGCTATGAACTAGTAGGCACTTCAATAAAATGGAAGCTTCTCTCCTTAGCTTACTGTCACAAAGAAGACAGTGCACTGTGACTTCTTTATTAAAAGTAATAAACGAAACACAGAATTAATACATTTCTACCCGTTGGGAACTTCATCAAAGAATAACAACAAAAAGCTAGTTATAAAGAACAGATGTAGCAACATGGATGGAACTAGAGGGGGTTACGCTGAGCGAAATAAGTCAGGCAGAGAAGGACAGATACCATATGTTTGCACATATACGTGGATTAGGAGGAAGTTAATGGAGGATGATATGGGAGAAGAAGGGGAAAAACAGTTGGGGAGAGGGAGGGAGGCAAACCATGAGAGACTCTTGAATGCTGAGAACAAACCGAGGGCTGAGGGGGGTGCGGGAGAAGGGAAGGGAGTGATGGGAATGGGGGAGGGCACTTCTTGGGATGAGCACTGGGAGTTATATGGAAACCAACTTGACGATAAACTATTTAAAGAAAAAAAAGAACAGCTGTGTCAAACAGCACATCAAAATAATTTAAGAATGTGATTAACATTAGCATTTACTCAGTGAAATTTTGAAAGAATATTGCATCAAAAGGAAAACCTGAATAAGAAAAGATATATTTTCAACGAATCCCCACTGAAAAGAAGATGAAGGAAAGAAGTGGAGTTAAACTGTGAGGACAAACCAATGAGGGATATCCAGTTTGGCACTAAGAAGTGAGCTACTCCACAGAAGGAAGCCAGAGATCAGAGAGCAACAGTGAAAAGCAGAGAACACGAGATAAGGAAGAACATCAGAACAATAAAAAAGAGTATTTTAAATTGAAGTCCAAAGCAATGACAAATGAATACAATGCAATAAATTTTGATGGATAGCCCTTGATGCCCAAGAAACAAAAGTGTTTTCCAAAAGATGATGAATTAATCATGAAATAAATGTTGGCAGCACTTCAAGGGCACGTTAGACAGAGTCTGAAGTTAGGTACAGTGGCACTTACTTACAGGTTATAAAATAGCCACTAGAGCAGTTTGAGCAATGTTGTCCCTAGAACATTCAAGAAAGCCACATATAGCATTTATGCCTGACGGCAGAGCCCGGTATTGCTATCTGAAATATAACCTAGGCAGGCACACCAGCATCCAGTGATAGAAATGTCTGTCCGAGGAAAACTCGAAAGTATTATTATGAACTAAGTTATATACTAAGAAGTGATCTGCATATTGCTGGAGTAGAGGTCAAAGAACTAATTTATCCTTTATCCTTAAATATATGCTTTTTTGTGTTTAAGGCTCTATGCACTTTCAATAGCACCCTGTTACTAGTGTCTTTCAAGAAAAAAAAAAAGATGCATGAAAATGGAAAAGAAAAGGGAATAAATACATTTTCTGAGCATGAAACAAAAAAATAGAAGAAAAGCTCATGCTTTTATATGTTATGAATGAGATTTCACTTTTGCTGAAATGACTTAGGGCTTTCTGGCCATGGTGAGTTATTGTTGCTTTTGGATTGTGAGAAATTCTTAATAGTCTCTCAGTTCTTTCTAAGCAAGGTCTTCTATTCTTCTAATATTGCTAGGGAAGGTTGACTCTAATCTTCAAGATTATTATATATTTCTTTAAAACTTTTGTACAAAACACCATGAGATGCATTTTGGTCTATTCTGGGACTCTCTTCATAAAATGATCTTTGGAAAATATGTTTCCCTGCTGTGACCACTATATTGTCTATTTAAGGAAGAATTAAATCCATACAAAAGGAACGCTCTATTTCTTGGAGGAAGTAAGTGCACTAAATAATCTGCGACAAAGAAAGCTTTTTGAAAAACTCTTTGATGCTATCAAGTATAAAATACATCTAGATTCAAAGGAAGACTTCATTTGCATTTACCTTTCATATTTACTCCTTTTCCACCCCCAGACAGGATACTACATCAAGTATAAGTAGCTATTGTAAGAAAATATGAAAGAATGACTTATAAGAATCCTATATTAGCATAAAGGAAAAGCTGTAGATTTCAAGCAAATTAAAAGATAAAAAAATTAGTATCCTTAAAATAGAATATAATATAAAATGATATAATAAAGAAGCAGTGAAAAAAATGAAATGAAAGAACAGATAAGCATCAAAGATAACATCACTGGAGTACACACTATCTGCTGAACAGATTACTAAGTTCTTTATTAACCTAAGTTTATTTGATCTTAGAATCTTCATGACATAGGCATTCTTATCATCTCCATTTTTTAATGGATGAGGGTGTTGAAACAACACAAAATGCAAGCAAGTGATGGAAGAGAAGCTTGAACCTGGATCAGAAATACTGGGTTCCAGATACTGTGTGACAAACACTGAAGGAAGAAGTTAGAGGACCCAGGTTCCAATGCTGCTCATCTAGCAGCTAATACTGGGACTGAGGATTTGCCCCTATATACTTAGTCTTAAAGTTGAGGACTTCAGAAGTGATCTGACTGTTGAAATGTCCAGGATCAGTGAATCAGTAGTTGCAGGATTAAATCAAGGAGCAGTGGGGCCATAGGGAGGACCTTTATGTTTACTAATGATTGCTTCAGACTATTACCCCCTAATGCCTTTCTAATCTATCCTTTTCCTTTACAATGTCCTCAGAGTGTCCAGAGGTAGGCAATGGGGTGAGCCTTATCCTAGACAGGGTTGGACAAAGGGGGAGTAATAGATCAAAATTAGGGTTAGAGAGAAGATACTGTTATTGGTATTCTCTGCCCTCTAGCCCAAAGTCTTCCTAAATTAGAAATTTTAATGTGTCATCTCACTCTTTCCTTGGTAAGTTTTAGCAGCAACCTGGCTGAGTTAATGCTGCAAAATCTAGCTCATTGCATCGCATTTCAAATCCTAAGATAAAGAGTGCACCCAGCTATAGCTGAATATATATATATTAAGGCAGGGAAGAATACTATGTATACTAAAAATATTTTCATAAGCAGTTAAATAAACCTTTTGTTTTTATTTATTTTTATTTTTTTTAATGTTTTATTTATTTCTAGGAGAGAGAGAGACAGCGTGAGCAGGAGAGGGTCAGAGAGAGAAGGAGTGACAGACTCTGAAACAGGCTCCAGGCTCTGAGCTGGCAGTCAGCACAGAGCCCAACGCGGGGCTTGAACCCACGAACCGCGAGATCATGACCTAAGCAAAAGTCGGACGCTTAACCGACTAAGCCACCCAGGCGCCCCAACCTTTTGTTTTTAAAGTGGCAACCTTCATTTAACTGAAAATTAATGAAGTTGATTATCACTGTTAATGAATGATATAATTAAAATTTAAACAGTAATTTTGATATAATCATAATACTTTAAATAGACATTATGCTGAGAGCTTGATATGCATTATATTGATTAATTATTTGGTTAAACAAATCATGGAAATGTGACATGGGAACACTAGACCAGAAGTGACTTACAGAAGAAAAGCCAATGTCTTCCAAGAAATATCCATAATATCCTATTAATTTTCAAAAAACAGATAATAAAACACAATCCTATATTTTATAAATATAGGATTGTGTGAATCTGCATCAGTACTTAGAAAAATCAACTATCTGAATTTTAAAAAATAACAATAGTTATTTATCGGTGATATGATTATAAGAAACGTGTCTTCCTTTAGAAAAATCTATACTCTAAATTTGCTATCATCAACATGATTTTTTCTAATATAGGTAGATGGATAGGCTTTTTTTTTAATGGACATATTTCTAAGTATAAGAACACAAAGAAGTGTATTTCATGGGCTGTGATTCCATTTCTTATAAGCACTTAATTATAAATGGTATTGAACCAACTCATAGACCTGAAATTGTTAGAGATGAACATGGGAAATGCACTTCTTTATTATCAAGCGTTCTACTAGTGTTCTTCACTTATAATCAAACTGAACCCAACCCAGACCAGGAAAATTTGGGCCACAAAAAGAAAGAATTATTTCCACTGAAACTACTTGATTTGAGCAGCAAGCATTAGCATTATAAGCAAAGAAGTTTTTCCCATCATTTAAAGACTGGTATCAGTGATGTTGGTGAGGTTTAAATGTTCCAAGCAATGAGACACTTAATTCTTGACATGTATTTAGTTTACGTTTCTATTTTATTCATTTCTGTATAATTTTTTTAAATCCCACATAAATCATACAACTTACTCCCTTGGCTTTGTGCTCACAAGAACTCTTAGAGGCTTTCTGCTGTTTAAGCATGATTTCAGGAAGCAATCCACTTCATTGAAAGGTCTCATAAAAACTAGGTCACCATTAATAGCAAAAATCTTTTTCCCCACTTCCATGCCAGCCATCTAAGAGAGAAATAGCAAAAAAAAAAAATTAAATCATATTTTAAAAAGGAACCTATTTTTTTCCACAGAATTAGAAGCTGAAAAGACCCAGAACTTACAGATTTTTGACATTTTAACACATCTGCAATGTTTTTATACAACTTTACACAACAGAACTGTGGGGGAGATAACACAATTATCATTCTCTTTGACCTAGTTTAATATTTGATCACCCATTTATACAGAAATCCACCCCCTTCTTCTATGACTTAACTTTGTACTACTCCTGTGACCCTCTTTCTATTATATCTTATAGTGCTTTTTCTTATTTCATCCTTTAAACTACAGTCAAACCCTAGGTTAATTTTTTTACTGTGTTTTCTATTTATATCCAATTAACTCAGAAAGGTTCAACCTCTATATGGACATCAATGACAACCAAATATGCATCACTAGCATGATAGATACAGTGTAAGTATCTCCAGGGCAGGAGAGAGGGATGGCCTGGAACTCAAGGAAAAGAGCTCCAAAAAGCACAGATTGCCAGGAGCTGAAAAGATGACAAGAAAGACATTACCTCTCCAGCCCACAGGCCATAATTCTTAACCAGTCCTACTGCCTATAAACTACATCCTGCTTTGATTACCAGCTAAACAGATGAAAACCTGGCAAAGGACATTTAATTAATGGCAAAGACAGATAAAGCTGTGCCCTAAGAACACCCTCAGAAAATGTCTGGGAGAAACATCTCCTTCTCACAGAAAATTACTGAAAATAGTCATTTGTTGGCCTAGCCCACTAAGTATGAGTTGACCAGAGTTATTTTGTTTGAAATTAATGTGCTGTACATAAAACATTGCCTTGCATGAGTCTGTGTTTTGGTAAAAGACAGACACCTTGGGCATTAGCAGATGGGAGGATGGATGGAAGTTTACCGGTAACTTTAAATAGACTCAAAGTTTAAAGCCATGCTTCATTCATTCTCACAGTCTTTATTTAAGATTTATATATTTAGACATTTGCTTGAGGATTAAGCATTGTATAAGCCAGGCAGCAAGGTGAGAATACTTTAAATCTGATATATTTGGGATATAACACTCCCAGTAGGTTCATGAGGACAGGAAATTTTCTCTCTTTTGTTCATTGCTGTATTCCCAGAGACTAGAACACTGCCTGCATATAATAGGTACTAAACAAATCATTCTGAATGAGTGAAGAAATGATCAGGAGATTCCTCTATTTAAAAGGCTGGCGAGGTGTGAGAACATTAATCAGCATTAACCTAACGATAAAGTAAGTCAAAGCATGTGCTTTACTGATGAAAGTTATATATATATGAGTCAAAAGGGATAGGAAAATAAAAGACCTAGCCCTTGATTTAGTGGAAGAGTTATCTGACATACATAAGATAGCCCCCACTGGATGTAGTCTCCACAGGATTCGAGGCAAGAAGGATGAACAGAAGTCCCGGGGTCATGAATGAAACCTGTGACCTCCTAGGAGGTCAAGAAGTTCATAGTTGTAGATCTTTACAGTATCTCCATCCAACTATTGTTGAGTGCATGGACTCTATCACAAATCCCAAGAGCATCTGGTAGAACCTCAGAATAAGATCACTCAGTAACACTATTTTCAATAAAGATACATAAAAGCTGATTTCAACTTGTTTGGAACGTCTCTATTTGTACGACATGGACAACAAATTTAAGTAAAAATGCTAATTTACATTACCTCAGCATTAGACCCCTTTTCTACCAACTTTATTATTGGAACTTTATTTTTGTCTTCTAACCCAAAACCGTAGCTGCCTTCATTAGATTTAATCTGAAATGCAAAATATTAACATTATTCACAAAGCGACTATGAAAACAGGCACAAATCAAACAGAATAAGAGAAGAAAACTTATATAGCATGTTGACTTACTAATAATGATTTGGCTATAACATTTTCCACTACTTTTAAATCATGTTTCATAAGTCGGTGCTTCATATTTGATCCTTCCATTTCCTCATCCGCAAAAAAACGAAAAAGTAGGGGTTCATCTTTGAATTCACTTTTTTCAAGGACTACAAAAAACAGAAATTCAAATTGTTATAATTAATCCAAAATTCAAACTCATTTTCCTTACTCACAGACATTCAGTGAACAAGTTACATTCACAAAGATCCCTATGATATTGTTCTTGCTCTTTCTATAACTTCAAGCTGACGTTTTCTTTAAGTTACTATTAACTAAGGATTTTGAATTTTTAAGTATTTTTTCAATTTTGACTCTTTTGTACTTACCCATCTGTCACTTTCCAGATTAAAATCCAAATTTAAATAAAAGATTATATTGAATCAAGATATGTATGCAATCCAAAACACAGAAACCTACAGTGTTTTGAATTTGTAGTGAACATCTGGAGTAGTTTTTAATATCCTGAACAATTATGGGAAAATTCAAGTGGGTAAATGTTACTCTTATGTGTGTGAGAAATTCCCACTGTGGTCACTTTTGTTCCAACACTTCAAACCAGAAATGTATCTTCTGGGTGAAATGTGATTTTAGTTTCCACTAATTCTTAGTTCTTTTCTGTTCAAAAACGTTTTTCTCAAATAATCTTATTTTAATAAAGGTCAGTTTTTTCCCCTTTTATCTGAATGTTAATATTTCCCCCCAAAATCCTGAAGGTTCCTGGCATGCCCTGATGATACAAGGTTTATGTTTAGTTAACCTTTTTAAAAATAAGGCTGGGAGAGCCTGGGGGGCTCTGTCGGTTGGGCATCCAACTTTGGCTCAGGTCATGATCTCATGGCTCGAGAGTTCAAGCCCTGCGTTGGCTCTGTGCTGACAGCTCCAAGTCGGGAGACTGCTTAGGATTCTATCTTCCTCCCTCTTGCTCTGCCCCTCCCCCACTCATGCTCTGTGTGTGTGTGTGTGTGTGTGTGTGTGTGTGTGTCTCTCTCTCTCTCAAAAATAAACATTAAAAATTTGTTAAAAACTAAGGCTAGGTATTGATAGACAGAATTTATATTCAGTGTGATCCCAACAGCTGGCAAAATGTTTTAAAATAGAAATCTTCTTTATTTCTATTTATCTATCTATCCTTAATACTTTGAAGGGTGCTTGTTGGAAAAACAGGATCCATTGAACCAGGAAGCTAAAGGGAAGATAATGGTCCCATGGCACTGTAGAAAGTTTGTCTTTATTATGAAACAGACCTCCAGGTCTGGGATTGATTCTGGGTGTAACACTGGAAGAGTTGCTTCAACTTTTGTTTCTTAAAAATGTTTATTTATTTTGAGAGAAGGAGAGAGTGGGGGAGAGGCAAAGACAGAAAGAGAGAGAATCCCAAACAGGTTCCATGCTGTCAGTGCAGAGCCCTATACAAGCCTCGACCTTACAAACTGTGAGAGCATGACCTAAGTCGAATTCAAGACTTGGTGCTGAACCAATTGAGCCACCCAGGAGCCCCAGAGAAGTTACTTAAACTTTTTGAACTGTAGTTTTCCCATCACTAAAATGGGGAAACCTTCTTCATAATGTACAGAACTAAAATGAGGTAATAAGTGTGACTAAATTGCCATATAGAAAGCAATACAAAATGACTGCTATTTTGGGGGCGCCTGGGTAGTTTAGTTCCTGCCTCCTCCTCTCTCTCTGCCCTTCCCCTGTTCTCTCTCTGTCAAAATAAACGTTTTTTAAAATGATAGCTATTTTATTTCATTATCTTTACAGAGTTCCACATAATAGCTGTTGACTGGATGATGTATGTATTGATCTTTGAATGGAAAATTGGCCAGCAACTTGGGTCAACAAATGAATCTACTATCAACCACAAATTAAACAGTTAATACAAATCACAGTTGACAACAGAAATGAGAATATACTTGAGATCAAGTTGGGTCTTGACTATGTGATCTTAGCACTTTCCCAAAATCTATTTGCTATTTTGCTACTGCTATTTTCTTCCATCAAACAGTCTAACGGGAATGAGAAAGACATCAGTAAGGCCAGGCAAGAGCCGAACTGGTTGTGCTTTATGACATAGACTTTCATAGGGAAAACTTTTGTTGTTAACTCAATATTTTTTTAATTCAATATTTAAAGATATTTAGATAAAATTACTGCTCATTTATCCCTTAAAGAGAAATTAGAATATTTGAAGGTTTTCAGATTGATATTATAGTTTTAATTCCTTATAATAATGCCATTTCTCCCAATTTTTTTAAATTTTTTTTTTAATATTTTTATTTATTTCTAGGAGAGAGAGAGAAAGACAGCGTGAGCAGGGGAGGGTCAGAGAGAGGGAGTCACAGACCGAAACAGGCTCCAGGCTCTGAGCTGGCAGTCAGCACAGAGCCCGACGCGGGGCTCTAACCCACGAACCACGAGATCATGACCTAAGCAAAAGTCGGACGCTTAACCAACTAAGCCACCCAGGCGCCCCTCATTTTGTTCTTTATGGACTGATAAACTCTCTTTCACAACTCATACAGGGCTCTAGGGATAGTGGGATGTAATGGAATTCCTAAATGAATGTATGCTAACCAAAGATGCTCTCAACATCACTGCAAATTTGCTATATTTCCTTCTTCGTAAAAAAGGTGATAACCTGAATGTGACAAACAGGCAGAAGTGTTATCCAGTGTGTGTTTATAAGCATATAAAAGCAGTGAAAAAGATTGTTTGGATTTGTGGAATTTGTAAGACGGTATGAATAGAGAGGGAAAACTAAATCTTATTATTTTTATAAATTTAGGGGGAATGAAGTCATCAAACAGGAAAGAAAATCTTTAATTACTAGCCAAAATGAAACAGATTTTTTCTAGAGATTTAAAATTTTATTCTCTGAGATCATTTTAAAAGCATTTTTTCAGGGTGCCAAGGTGGCTCAGTTGGTTAAGCGTCTGACTCTCATTTCAGCTCAGGTCATGATCTCACAGTTGGTGGGATCAAGCCCCATGACGGGCTATGCATTGATATCCCTCTCCCCACTCACACACTTGTTATCACTGTCAAATAAACATTTAAAATAAATAAATAAAAGCATTTTTTCCTAAAAAGAACAATAATTATCCAACCACATATGTTCTCATTTAATCATTAAATTTTTTTAATGTTTATTTTTGAGAGAAAGAGAGACAGAGCATAAGCTGGGGAGAGGCAGAGAGAGAGAGACACAGAATCCAAAGAGGCTCCAGGCTCTGAGCTGTCAGCACAGGCTGACGTGGGGACTGAACTCACGAACTGTGAGATCATGACCTGAGTTAAAGCCTGAAGCTTAACCAACTGAGCCACCCAGGTGTTCCTTATTTAATTATTTTAAAATATACTGGCATTCAAAAGAACTACAAGTCTTATTTAAAATTATTTCATTTTTTAAAAAAAGCTATTTAAAAAAAAACCCAAAACTTCTAGTTCAAGCTTTTGCTATTCTGAAATCAGTCTAGAAAAATAGAAGGGAAGTCACAGCAACTGGTAGATAATAGTAACTAGTATAGCAATGGCACCAGCGATGAAGTTGAATGCAGATGTGGTGACCCAGCATGGACAAATGGCAAGACCCATACACTTTTGCTGGTTCATCTCGAAATAACTTAACTAAGACACTGACATACTTGCAGGGTCCTAACAAAAACAAAACAGTTAAATATATCTGTAAGTATCTAGAATAAAAATCCCTACCATGGTGCATAAATCCATTGTCACAGAGTCCGACGCCAAATATCATTGCCTCTTCTCTGGTACGGCAATCCCCCTGTTTACCACATAAAAATATAACACAACTTAGGCAACTAAAGCTGTTATTCCGTCTTTACTTCACTTGAGGTTCCCAGCATGATACTGACAAAGCTATACATTTATTACATCATACGTTACTTTTGTAAGCTCACAATGCACATAATTGCTATATATACACATATATATACCTTTTTTTGAGATTAAGTGAAAAACAAAGATTTAACATTTCCTGACAAAAGCCACAGTGTTTAAATATGAAAACATATGTTAACTAAAATCTATTGCTACCACAAATGATCCCTTTTCAATCTTATATCTCAATTGCCCAGCAAGAAAATAACCTATATATTGAAAACACACTAAATAAAGTTAATGAAAACTCATTATGCAGGATCTCTGCTTTCACTTTCCTGGCTTTGCTCTTTAAGGACACCTAAAGGAACCTCTTAATGTAAGATGAGTTGTAAGACACTAAAGTAAATTGTTTGGCTTAGCCTGTACTTGTAAGCTTCTCTTCCACTATCTTGCAGAAAAAATAATCAGATCATATAACCAAAGCAATAAAGAAAGCCCAATACAACCTTCTGATATGTTTTTATCTGGATAACTTCTAGTTTATTCGCAGAAGTATGGAATCATATATATGAATACGTAAGTGTGTATGTGTGTGTAAAATCTTACAGTTGTAGATTTTGTGATTACAAAGTGCTTTCTCATCTTATTTCTTCCTAATCAGGTTGGCCCCATATTGTTGCCTGAACTCTGTGTTTATTTTCATCCTTGCTTTCAGGCTTATTATTATTCACCTACAATGCATGCTTTGTATGTTTTGTCCACTCATTTGTTTTAAAGTATCTGTTGTTAATCCTAGCAAGTTTTTCTAATGTCCCTGTGCCTGTTTCTCTCTTAGATAATGATTCCAGTAAGTAGAATAGTTGTGAAAATAAAATCGAGAGAGATTAAGTGACTTGTCCAACTTTGCATTACTACTTATCAGCAGAACCATCATCAGATGCTAGCTTACTGGAGTCCCAGTCCATTGTTCCGATTTCTACTACATACAATTTCTAAAGACATTGTTGTAACAGACCCCTGAGAAAACCTGAAGGGAAAAAAAAATAATTACAACTTGTTCCAGCTTTTGAGTAGTTTATTCTGTTCTTCTAATGTTCATATTTGAAAAGTATTTTAAGAAGCCAAAAAGAGAAAACAAGTTGCTCATTGATTTCCACTGAGTCAGAACTTTAAATATTTATTAAGTACCAAATTTTGCTTCAAAACACCTTTCTTCAGTTTTCTCACAGAGTCAACATAGAGTACAAGTTCATGTAAATTCTATGAGATTATAATTGCTATGTGAAACCCCAATTCTGATACCAAGTACAGAACCAATTCCAATGACATGTATTGACCACAATGTTATAAAAGGTTCTGACTCTAGTTAGCCCGTTGGATATATGAATTAGTTTTTATCTAAAGGTAATTGTTTACTTTCATCTAAATTCTTAACTTCTAAATAGAATACACACTTGCATGAAATTTTAGTGTATGTGAATAAGTACACTTCAGTGATACTCCAATTACATTTAGTTTTCTTGACGTATCTCAGTTAATATTTTAAAAATAAGAACATCTTTCTCTTGAGAAACCATATAGTACAAAAATTAACGTTGAAGATTCTGAAATCAGGTTACCTAGATTCAGCTCCTAACTCTGATTCATATTAGCTGTATGTGCTTGGCCAAGCTATCTCACTGCATCTCATCTGCACATGGCAATTAAGAAAAAGGTATCTAAACCGCCCCAAAGTTTAAAGCAGCAGTGAAAGTAACTCAGCAACTTCTATTTGTCTACTTACCTGTGCAATTAACCAGTCTATCAGTTTGTTGGCCATGACTACAGATTTGTAGGTTCTTAAATGGTAATCTTTATCTCTATAAAGGAAACAGAAGCCAAAAACATTAAGCAAAAGGACAAGTAATTGCAGGAAAACATGTCATTTAATATCAGTGTGCAGCAGAAGATTCAATATAATCTGAATCTATTGTCCAAATTGTGTGCAAATAAGAGAGATTTACAAGGTATACATAATACTTGAAAACTCCTTCATTAGCTCATATCATAAGAGCTATCACATTGGTACTTGGTAAGACATTTCTTCTTTGACATTTCCTTTTATACAAGTAAATTATTACTGCTCTATTATCTGGTAATAACTTAGCTAGTAATACAGTATCTCATTAATAAAATAATAACAAAATAGAACTTCTTCCCTCAAAACAAGATAGACTCTACAAAAAAACAAAATCTTCAAAATTGGAGAATAAAGCAACCCCTTTTATTCCTGAATTCTCCAGGAAGGTTGGATTTGCAGCAGAGGATTATTCCTTTGGCTCAGTCACAGTGGCAGATAGCAAGCCTGTCCTGAAGTAAACATGCTGAGAACCCTGTCATTCATTTTGTCTGATCAGAGCATGGACAAGTGACACCACATCCCCAGGGAACCAAGGAAACCAGCACACTGTACATCAGCCTCTCCTTTCCCTAGACTTCTCAGATCTGAGAAATCATTCAAAGTTAAGTTAGATACCAACAAAGTACTCCTGATCAGAATGGGGCTCCAAGGGCAGAAATCTATAATTCATTCATTTTGCAGGCCTGGATCAAAGAGAAAATGACAGTCTTCTCAAAATGTCAAAAGATCCAAACCTCAAACAACTTGAAGTGATAAATAATTACTAGCTCTGTTCACAGTTCTTTAGCCCCTGACAGCAATTTACAATTAATATTTACCTCATTCTATCCACTTTCATAAAAAAAAAGTCCCTGAAATATGGTTGAAATTTCTGAGATTTTATTAATAAATACACTAAGTTGGCCAGTAATCAACAGCAGATTCTTTTTTTAAAAAATCCTTTTAGCAGCACCTGGGTGGCTCAGTAGATTAAGTGTACGACTTCAGCTCAGGTCATGATCTCATGGTTTGTGACTTCCAGCCCTGCATCAGATCCTCTGCCTCTCCTCTCTCTGTGTGCCTCCCACACACACACTCCCTCTCTTTCTCTCTCTCTTTCACTGTCTCAAAAATAAACATTAAAAAAATCATTTAGAATCTACCTCTATGTTTCTGATACTTCAGTATCCATTTCATTTTGGTTTCCATAAGCATCAATAAAGAAGGAAAAGGGTAGTCAGGCTATTACAAAACACATGTGGGCCTGTGAATTCTTCACCCAAATCATTTTTCTTTTTGTAAGCTGAGTTCACACATATTAAAAGCATAACTATCATACATTCCATCCATTTTATGTTTTTCCCCTATAAATTTTCCCTTGACAACTCATAAACAATTGTCATTTCTAGCCAAAGAACAATTCCTTCTTATCAGCTCATATGGAATATAACCTTCTTGATAAGAAGTCCCATATGGCTCAAAAATATTTTCACAGTACGTTTTCTCACATACAAAATGTAAATATACACAAGTGACATGAAAAGTGTAACCACTATTGCTTTTTATTAGTTTCACAGGAAAAACAAATTAAGTAGTCAACTGGTACTGAGTGAAATAGCCATCTTTTAGTACTAGTTATTCAAAATAGTTGCAGGGTGTCTGTGCTAAAATTCTAGCAGAGAATCCATAAATATGGGTTCATTTTCACTTCTTTCCACTTTATAAAACTTGTTTGTGGAAGTGGACAGGGCACTTTCTGAAGTAATGGGTGAGATTCTATTTCTTCCTCCAGGATCTGCACTGTATTCTCTATAAAACATTAATGGGCATTCCAATACACATAAACAGCAACTTCTGAACTTTTTGTTTGTTTGTTTTTTAAGCTCTGAGTTTCTTTGGAGTTGGAAACCAGAATGAAAAATAGAAACATGGCACAACAAACATTTGGATTCTATAGCTATGATCTGAAATGCCTCTTCATTCATTTTGGAAATAGAAAATCCTTTTTTGTTTTTTTTGCTCTGAACATTAAGTTTCAGTTAGTAAACTCTGAATGATATCTGCCCACTGGAAATTAGTGTATCATGACACTACATGCTTTAAGTGTATATGTTACAAAAATACAATAATACTCCTGAACACTTTTATTAGTAATAACAAAAAACTCAAAGTTTTCTGCTCTATTTTTAAAGAGATAAACTGAAAATCAATTATGATTCTACTTCAAAAAAATAAGGCATATCTCTACAGGAGGAAAATCATGGTTGAGAATAAAATTATAAAATTTTACTTATTAACTCCAAAGAAATTCTTAATTTTCAAGTACAAAATATATTCTTTGGATAAAAGACTATTAGTAGGAAATATTCTGAAAATACACATCCAAGTTTCAATTATACAATTTAATTGAAAAAACTCAATATACAGTAATCATAGTATTTCCAGGCCATCTCCCAGTCAACTATTATTTACTAAATGTTAACTGTGGATCCTTTCATTATCAAATCTGTAATTTAGCATGAATTAATGGCAAATAATTTTAGAAATCAGAATAAAAAGAGTGGAAGAAACTGCATACTTAGAGCCTCAGAAAATGTAGGAATATTTTAAGATAAATTATTACTTAAAATCTTTAAAAGTAAATTCTTCACTTATGGAAGAAAAACGAAATAAGCCAAGAAGTTCCAACTCAATGATATTTACCTAATGTAATATAAATACTTCCCCAAAAGTTGTCCAGGACTTAGAAACCAGACTCACCTTATCACTGGAGTAAACAGACTATGGAGACGGCAATATAATCTCACTCCCTATTATAAAATAAAGATTATTTCAAAAACAAGGAAGATCACTCAAAGGACAAACCAATGAAATTGTGAGACAAATAAATCCACCATCAACATTCTGGAATCCCTATATAATCTCTACCAATTTAGAAGTTATTCAACTATTATACTACATCAGAAAAATAGTATCAATGAAATAATAAAAACAGGATAAAATGTGCTATGAGTTTGTCATACACATACAACATCTGACATATACCTATACAAAGGGTTTTTAAAACTATTTTTCTTAAAATGTAAAATTTCAAGATATAAGTAGAAAATCTATGCAGCAATACCTCATACTACACGTTCATTACACATCAATATAAATTTTGTCAAGTGTGCAAACAAAACTGTCACGTGAACTTTATATATTTACATTATTTTTAATTTATTCAAGTATAATGGCCACTTGTCATTAAATGTGACATAGTTTTTCAATGGATACAATCTTCTGGTTACTGGAATTTCATTACTTCCATTAGAACTACATAAGAGAACAAAAAAAGTGACTAAATTCTAAGATACTCTAAACAGCAAGAATTGAGAGGTTTGCTTATCTATGCCATTTTCTATGGCACAAGAATATTTTTCAGTCTCTCAACAGCATTTCATCCTGGTGAAATATGACAACATGAATTCTGCTATTGATAAAATGCTCTGGGAGAGGTTGTTACCTTTGAAATCACATCCTGCATCTCATTTCTTGGATAAAATGTTCCATCATCATAGCGAAATCTATATAACATCTGTTCTGGCTTGAATTGATGCTTATCAGTAACTAAGAACATAGAAACAATATATTAAAATACTGACAATATAAAAAGATGCAAATAAAACCAAATAAGTTTATAAAATACAAATTCCCAAATACTGAAACTTGCAGTTTTACTAAAAACTTTTGTTTTCCTAACACAGTAATATTATTTTAGTAAGATTCATGAGAAGATTTTGTTATATAATACATTTACAGTTTCAATATAATGATTTAGGAAATAAATTGAGTTTAGCAACATTCAGCTAGCACAGTATGAGAGTGTGTATAGTGTATTACTTTATTTATATAAATATACGACGTTGTATTTTCTACTTCTTCACAGTGCCATGAAGTCGAGCAAAAAGTGCCCTTTAAAGAGCTGCTAATCTAATTTGTGAGTTATAATTCTATTCTGAGTCCTAGAAGTGAATTTTAGTATTTATCTGTTTTATCCCACAGCAATCAGGCCAAGACCACACATACACCAATCTTGACCATTTATCCTGTGTTTAGAACTCTGGAGTAGATAATGTCATTTCAATATGTAACTTATTCCAAAATTTCAAGTTTTCTTAAACTGAGAAATGCTTTTCTTACATGTCACTTAATTTTTTTTCTCAGCAGAAACGAGAGCAGTCATCCTTCAGTTTCATCCCTGAGATAATAGACTCCTATTTAACTTCCTTTCAAGTTTTCTTCCTTCTAGGAGAAATTATCTTATACACAGTCTAACAAAGACTTTCTTTGGGAAAGAGAAAATCTCAAATTAAACCTCAAAGAATTTATATTTAAATGTTTTATTTACAGGGAATGTAACATTTGCAGAAGAGATAATTTGCTGCAACGGGCTCTATTTTCATGATTAGATGGAAGACTTTGACCTTTATTTTTGTTAAAAATGTTGAAGGGGGAGAAAAGTTGTCAGAATTAATTTCCAGGATCTACATTTGGTGAATCCAGAAGAAAGCCCAAAGACTTATCACACAGAGACACACACACGTATGTGAAGTTTCAGCTATTTTACCCCAACTTATCCAAACTAAGTGCATGGCTTGCAGCCATGAGCTCGACAGAGGATTCCTGCCAAAGAAAGATAGACAACACAGCCTTTTGGCACCTTTTTTTCCAGATCAAGCCAAAAAGAAAAAAGCATGTGTGAAAGAAAAATACTATTGAGAGACATATTTTGAAATCCTATGGTATGTTTCAAGATCAGTTATTTATTTCTTCTCAGCAATCTACCCTTCTCATTTTTTATCTCCTAAGATTCATTGAAATAAACGATAGTCTTGATATTTCAAAATTCAAGGAAACTTTGAGCCCAAATGTCTCTCACCACAATAAAAGAAGTGGTGTTTAAAATTTCTATTCAAAGTGGAGTGCTTAGTTGTGTGGCAAACTCTTGTGACCTTGACAAGTAATCTTGGGTTAATTTGCAACTCTTAGCTGTTGCCTTGGAAAAACAGTGAATAGTTTTGCACTCAACTGCACTCCCTCAACTTCTTGAACATGGAAAATGGGTTTATGAATTGTTGCGAGTTCAGGTCATTTTATGAGGATGATTGCTTACTGCCATCTTTTAAACAACTATGCGATTCAGTGATATTACTAGGGATATCCTGGTAAATGTTTAACAACTGGCTTTCTCGATGGTGGGGCAGAAGAAGTACTGACTTGTAGTATTCACTAATTTCTGTGGTATTAAATAATCCCACACTGGTCAATTTCAAGCTACCATAATAAAGTCACTGAACACAGAGTTAGACAAGCAGTGATACATTATTTAGTAATTCCAGCACGCAGAAATAATAGATATAAATAACACCAAGAATGTAGAAAAGGTAGTAAAAGAATTAGGAAGTGATGAGTTTTAATAATACATGAAATTGGGGGTGCCTGAGTCGCTCAGATCATGATCTTGCAGTTCTGTGGGTTTGAGCCCTGCATCAGGCTCTGTGGTGACAGTTTGTAGCCTGGAAACTACTTTGGATTCTGTGTCTCCTCTCTCTGCACCTCCCCTATTTGTGCTCTGCCTCTCTCTCAAAAATAAACATTAAAGATTTTTTCAATAAGATATGAACTTCATTTATAATGAAATTTATGTACTATTTATATAATTTTTAATCTTAGCTGTGCCTCACAACTAGCTTGCATATTTTTAAGAAATTTAATTACCAGCTCTCTTAAGTTTGTACAAGCCAACTTCAGCACACCACTGGATATAATGAATGAGGTCTCTGAATTCTTGCATAAGCATTTATAATGTAAATAGTAGACTCAGACAAGAAAGTATTATCAGTATATCATACGGAAAGCATATGCTGTCTCAACCCAATAACTCCTGGTATAGCAAGGCTTTGCTTTTATGAAGTTCTCAACAATATATGCAATGTGAATAATGGCAATAACAGTCAATTCTTTTTGCATGTTCTCTTTAAAACAGATGGTCCATTCAACTTTATTTTAGGAACTTTATTTTCACTAGAATGTAGCTGGAACCACATACTAATAAAACAAGGATGTATGGCTCATATTTTTCCATTCTAATAAAATTATTAAAGTGAAAATGCATAGTATGTTCTCTTACCAGTTGGAGGGAAACTGTACAGGTTAATTTTGGACACTTAAAAAGGATTATTACTTTTAGCAACAAAAATTCTGTATGCCAAATCTAACATTACCATGGACCAAATCCTGATAACAATAATAGTACAGGCCACTAATGTCAAACTGTACAAACAGAACAATAGGAATAGAGAATACTCAGTACATTATTTCTCAGAAAAAGTTAATCAGGTTACAAATATCATTCTTTAAAAAGATTTAAATTCTCATAAGTTAAATAATCAAAGGGTATTTGCATCCAAAACTTCAAATTAAATTTTAATCCAGAATTTATCTCCTACTTCCTTTTCAAAATTGTATTAGAGAAAAGTGGTGTCTGAGTTGGGGGATAAATTGATGAGGACTGAAATTCTCCCATTCTGATATCCCTTATAAAAAAAATCTTATGCTGTTGATTTTTTCTCTCATTAGAGGGAAGCAATTAAAAATATTGTGAAAGGCTTCCTGGTTGGCTCAGTTGGTTAAGCCTCCAACTCTCGATTTTAGCTCAGATGACAATCTCATGATCATGAGTTTGAGCCCACAGTGGGCTCCATGCTGACAGTGCAGAGCCTGCTTGGGATTCTCTCTCTCTCTCCCCCCATCCCCACTTTCTCTGCCCCTTCCCTGCTCTCTCTCTCTCTCTCTGTATCTCAAATATAAATAAACTTTAAAAAATATTATGAAAAGCATTTTAACAGAATAAATAAGGGTGGCTCCCTCTCTATGGAACTCTGTAATTTCTTTAAGACCTTCCAGAAGTTATGAACTGAAGAACAGATCAGACTCTAAAAGATTGTTCATAAAGATACTTAATAAATATTATTCCAACTCTGTACTAACTTACAATTGACGTGAATATGTTTGAGTAGTTATTCACGACTTCAGGCAAAGTAATAAAAGCTCTGTCATTGTAAAGTCAGCAAAATAGTTGTATCTTCACTTTCCAGAACCCAATGCACTATGCAAATAAGCAACTAGTCCTCATACAAGTCCTAGATCACCTTTGATGAAACATGTAAGAAAGAGTGGTAGGGTGGGTTGAAAATAACCTAATAGCCCCTTTCAAAGAACATCCTTTCCCCACACCTTAACTCCTTCCAGCTTTGGGAATAAAATTTCTGTAACATACTTTTATCTATCGTGAGGTACCTCATAGTCAAAATGGGAAAATATGGCAAGCTTAGCGTGTAACTCTAAAATATACTAATAATCTGGGGCACCTGGGTGGCTCAGTCAGTTAAGTTTCTAACTCTTAATTTTGGCTCAGGTCATGATCTCACTGTTGTGAGATCAAGCCACTCATTGGGCTCTGTGCTGAGTGTGGAATCTGCTTAAGATTCTCTCCCTCTCTCCCTCTGTCCTTCCTTTGCTCTAAATATGTACATACACACATATATAGTAATAATCCCACAGAAGTACAAAATGTTGCATTTTTTAAACCTTTTTTTAAACAAATTTAAATAGCAACATCAATTGTTGACAGCTTTAAGATCTTTTTTCTTTTATTTCTAATTCATAATGGTTTGACATCACTCAAATTAACAACTCAAATTAACAATCCTGGAAACCTCTACTGAAATAGAAACGTTAAAAGTTATTTTTACAACTATTACATGTTGACACGTTTATACAATGATTACTCTGTCTTTAATATAATTGCAGAGATCTTATATTGATCTGGGAGCTATGCCTCAGTGGCAGAAACTGGGTCATTATTTACCTTGGTTTAGCTTTTGTTTTTCCTGAGCATGCATCTCCACTACATTTCTAAGTTCCTCTTGCAATAAGGAGTGACCACATAACTGAGTTGCACCCAAGGCCATGTTCACAAAAGTGAGGCACAATGGGAAGTGTGCAGTCCCATTTAAAACAAACAAACAAACAAAACAAAAACTCCACCACTCCTTCAAGGTGACCATTAAGAGGCTTCCACTGATGGTCAGTGGGCCTCTACCAAACACCAACACCCTGTGTGGGGGAGAAAACCCAACTTCATCCTCTACCAGTAACTAGACTTTACCTGAGTGAAAAAGTAACTTCTAGAATGTAAGCCACTCTACTGAGGCTTATTTGTTACAGCAGCTAGTGTTAACCAATACTTTTCCTTCTCAGTGTTCTCTGCAAAAAGTTAATTTTCCCGTCCTATTAGATTTATGCCTTTCTGAAAGGAAATAGGTCAACAGCTAGATTGCTTTGTGAACAGGATAAAAAGATAGGCTTACAACTACTGGACTATAAGAAATAAAGCTCTTCAGTTCCTGTGTACATACCTTAGAGCACCTGGCAGAGTACCTTGCATGCAGAATGAAGGAAAGAGTCAGTAAGGAAAAAAATAAACAAAGGTATTCATAAACAGGTTTTCCCTTCTTTGTTCTATTGGTAATACATAGACTCTGGAAATACATAGTCTAAATGAGAAAGGAATCTCCTGATTTCTGAAGGTCAATAATTGTATGCAAAACCTCTCTACATTCTACCTAGTTGAGCTTCAATGAACTACAGGACAAAACAAATGCATTCCCTTCTTGATCCAAGTATATGCATGGACATGGGGTTATAGGAAAGGAAAAAGCAGCAGCAAAGAGGAAAGCCATGCAGCTCAACATATTTTGAATTTTACATATAAGTTTTTGGATGATGCTTTCCAGCATACTAGATGCTAAAGGGTGATCTCACAGTGCTAAAGAATCAAGTACAAAATCATATACAATTTATTGATATTATCTGTTTACTCAAAATATAATTATTCATTGATTGATTTACTGAGCAAATATTTATGGAGCACCTATATGTGATGGGCATTCCAAGTATTTACTATATATTAACAAAAAAGGCTCCTGTTCTTATGGTACTTATATTGTGATTGGTGGCCAGAGTAGGTATGGGAGATAAAGAGAGAGATAAAATAAATAAAATAATATGAAAAGTTTAGCGAGTGATAAGTTCATGAAAAAATTTTCAGAAATTAAAAACACAGTTTATTAGAATAATGGGATGAGTCAGAGTGCCACTGAAGACCTGAGTCATGAATACCGAGACTGTGATCATTTCGTTTTCTGCTGTATTTCTAGCACTTAGAAAGGTCCCTGGCATATATCAGGAATTAGCAAATAACTGTTGAATGAGAATAGCAAGAACAAAGTTCCTAAATACAGAGTCATCTTGGAGTGTTCAAGGGAGAGACAGAAAGCCACAGTGGCCACAGTGTATGAGTCAGGTATAATACTATGTGCTGACTCGCAGAGAAAGTCAGGTGCCCTATCATGTGGGGCCTTACGGGCCATGCTAAGAGATCTAAACCATGGCAAGAGGTTCTGGTCTTTTCTTTGAGTTTCATGGGACCTCAGTAAATGATTATAAGTAGGAGGATGCCTTAATCTTACATTTGTTTCAAAACAAACAGCTGTTATCTGAAGAGATGTACTATAGGGATGGAGGACAAAAAGTGGAAGCAAGGAAAGAAAAGATAGTGACTGGGAGTAAGGTGAGGATCCTGGGAGTGGTCTGATTAGGGACCTATTTTAGTGGTAGAGTTCACAGAGCTTGAGGGTATGAGGGATAAAAAGGAATTCCAGATGATTTCTATCTGGATAGATGGTGGTACATTACATTGGTGGCAACCAATGCAGTGGGGAAAAACTGGGAGAATCTAGCTCATTTTCACCCCACTCTAATTTTAAAAAAATGAGCACTGAAATACCTTATCTCAAAAGCCATATTTATTCATACTTCTCTCTTTTTCTCTTCTTCCACATTTTGCATTAGAAATTCTTCAAGCTTAGGGCGCCTGGATGGCTCAGTCAGTTAAGTGTCTGACTTTGGCTCACGTCATGATCTTACAGTTCATGAGTTCGAGCCTCGTGTGGGGCTCTGTGCTGACAGCTCAGAGCCTGGAACCTGCTTCAGATTCTGTGTCTCCCTCTCTCTCTACCCCTCCCCCACACATACTCTGTCTCTCAAAAATAAATAAACAATAATCTTTTAAAAAATTCTTCAGGCTTTACTTCTTAGTCCCATGATCACTGCTTTCTTCTGTCTTTGTTATTGATGTTCTCAGCAATCTGGTGCTCTCTCGAAATGATCCCTAAATTGGTGTCTGGATCTCTCTCTACCCTGAGCTTTACACACGCATTTCCAACCTCTTACTGAGTGCTCTCCTGTGGATGTCTCATATCCAACCTGCTGCAAACCTTTTATCTTCTCCCCATTCTGTTCCTTCTTCTGAATAATCATCCCCATCATCTAGATAGAAAGCTCAGAATAACCTGATCTTGCTCTTCTCTCCTCATCTCCCACATCCAACAGGTATCAGATATGGTAGTTCTGCTTCACCAGAATCTCCCTGATGGGCCACACCCTCATCATGCCCAAGAACACAGCTCTCAACCTCCCACTGCCAGGAAAGGCGGGGGTCTCCTGGTAGACAGGGCTCTCCACAGTGTCTCAAGTGTCTTCATTCCATGTTCCACACTTCTGCATCTAAGGGCTCTAAAGCCAAGTTCTGGCCACTCTTCTGCCTAAAAGTGCCCATAACTTTCTTACCTCCTTCAGAATATGCCCCCCATATTACAGCCAGAGAGTTAAGATCTTCTGGGATCAGATGCGCCTACCTTTCTCACCACATCCTCCTTCCCCAATATATTTATCCATGAAGTATACTGTCTTGCCATGTGACATTCTGTGTTAGTTCCTGAAAAGGCCACCATGAATTTGACCACTCCTGTGCCAGAGCATCTATACTATTCCTCAGGGTGGAACATCCTTCTGCCTTCTGTCCCCATGAGAGTTCTACTCTCCTTACTGTCCAACCTTACTGGCCTTTCCCTCATGAAACAGTCCCAAATACTCCAGTTAGAATTTGCCATTCCTTCCTCCACACTCCCACACTTAACTAAGTCTTGCCTGTGTTGTAGTCACTGATGTTAACTTTAGCAAATAAATCACCATAACCCCACACTCCCTCAAATGTAGTTCTGTATTTATTAATCACTTGAAAATGTTGTTAAAAACACATAGGCATCCTATAATGTGGTGATTTGCTCTATGCTAACTTGATTAATGAAATTAACATACATGCAATCTGTGGATAAATAGAACAATTTAGTACTTAATAAAAGAACTACCATGGTGGATGATTCCATTTTCTAACAATGCTTGTCCTAAGTGAACACCTTCCTCGGGCCTGTGAATCTCTCCAATTTCCAACAGCCATGACACAAATTCACTGCAATAGAAATCCAGTGAAAAAGTTAGTTTTTTCCTCCGAAAGTCTATTTGTACCATGCTTTCATCAATCAGCTATGGAAGGAGTCTCAAATATAAAAAATATTTGCAGTGCACTTCAGCATGCATTTGTTCACATATGTAAAGCTTCATTACTATTTAAATTTTACTCTATTCTAGAAAACAAATCTCCATAGCTTACCTAAATTAAACTTAATAACTATTCAACTTACGGAGACCTCTAATAAACACAAAGGGAAATTTTTTGAGTACTTTTAACTATAAAAAGATTATGAGAGATCCTAAAGATATCCAACAAACAAAATATAGATAGAAAAATAATGACTTAATATAAGAAACAGACTAGAATGTGGCTTTGCGGCACAGAGAACCAGTGAGTTTACTTCTTGTTGTTGTTTTTTTATGTTTTATTTATTTCTGAGAGAGAGAGAGAGACAGCATGAGCAGGGGAGGCTCAGAGAAAGAGGGAGACAGAATCTGAAACAGGCTCCAGGCTCTGAGCTGTCAGCACAGAGCCTGACGTGGGGCTAGAACCCACAAACTGTGAGATCATGACCTGAGCCAAAGTCGGATGCTTAACCTACTGAGCCACCCAGGCGCCCAGAACCAGTGTGTTTGAAACTCCAAGAAGGCACACCAAAAACAATGCACACCCCGGATGGTAGACAGAATTCTAAACATGTCCTCTTGTCCCGCTATCAAGAATCCCATCCCTTGGGGCACCTGGGGGGCTTAGTCAGTTAAGAGTCTAACTTTGGCTCAGGTCATGATCTCTCCTTTCACGAACTTTAGCCCCACATCTGGTTCTGTGCTGACAGCTTACAGACTGGAGCCTGCTTTGGATTCTGTATCTCCCTCTCTCTCTGCCTCTCCCCTGCTTGCTTGCTCGCTCTCTCTCTCAAAAATAAATAAATATTAGGAAAAAAAAGAATCCCATCCCTTGTTTTTGTGATCAAATCCTAATTTAGGTAGTGCTGTTAATGGATTTTGTATATGTAATTAAAATCCCAAATCAGCTGCCCTTAAAATATGTAAATTATTCAAGTGGGCTTGACCAATTAGTTGAGTACTTTGAAGCAGAGTTTTCTCAGGCTGGTGGCACAAAAGTAAGTGAGGAAAACTGAAAGCACGAGAAGATTCAGTGTGCCACTACCGCCTTTGAAGATCAAGTGGCCGTGTAGCAAGGAAGGCAGGCAGCTTCTAATTGAGAGTGGTCCTGGCCAACAGTCAGCACAGAAACAGGACTTATTCTTACAGCCACAGAGGACTGAATTCTGCCACAACTTCAGTGTGCTTGGAAGTGAATTTTCCCTCAGAGCCTTAAGATAAGGGACCAGTCTCAGCCCAGCCCATAACCTTGATTTTGGCCTTGTGAGACCCTGAGCACACAATCTAGTATTGCTGACTTGGATTCCTTTCTGACCTATAGAATTATGAGCTAATGAATGGGTGTTGTTTCAAGCCACTAGATGTGTGGTAACTTATTTTGCAGCAATATAAAATTAATACACACCAAAGCCATAGGAAAGTCTTACTTATTTAGTAAATTCATTGTTGTATCTAAACTGTCATCCAAAATGAATACTCCAGCATAAAACCATCCATCAGAACTGTCCACCACATACATCTGTGGTGGCTGTTAAAGGACAGAGAGGATGACAGCTCACATCTGTCACCATTTTGGGGTGGGGAGAGGAGCCCCAGATATCAAAGATAAGTAGGATGATGTTTTGCAACACAGGAGAGCACCAGCCGGGTCGTGATCATTGTTATGGCTGTGTGGTATCATTAGGAGGACACTAAATATAGAAACACTTGACAATAAAATATTTTATTGTGTTCATGTTATAAAAGCCTGACATCTGAACTTTTACATAAAGTAATGAATACATTTTAGAATGTTTTTAATTTTGCACAGAGGTCAGAGAAGCCAAGCTATGGAAAATGTCAGGAAATTACTTTTCCATTTACTTCAAAACCAAAATCAATGCATATGGCTAAAGTCAAATAACCAAGGGACATGAAATTCTAAAAATGGATATCTAATCTAAAAAGTACATTTTAAGGCAGAAAAAATTGTTAAAATGCTTTTAATTCTTTTATTAAAAAGGAGCCACCCAAAAGAAAGAAAACTTAAAAAGAAAACTTCAGTTTTGTCCTCGAATAGCACAAAAATGATAAGAATATCAACCCCGTAGTGCTGTCACAGGATTAAATGAGCTGATAAAGGCCACCATACCAGGCACATTTTGAGCGCTTACTAAATATCAGTGGCTGACAGGTGAGTTGAGCTGGTT
This sequence comes from Hyaena hyaena, assembly GCF_003009895.1. NCBI lineage: Eukaryota > Metazoa > Chordata > Mammalia > Carnivora > Hyaenidae > Hyaena > Hyaena hyaena. The sequence goes on along the minus strand of NW_024081292.1, from coordinate 345,331 downwards.
AACATGTAGCTAAAGCATCATTTTGTTCTGATGTCAGCAGATTCCTGAATGTGTCAAAGGAAAAGAGCACTTCTTAAGTATTTCTATAAATTAGAAGGATAGGATAAAAAAAGAGAAGGGGTACAAAAGGAAGTTAATGGGTGGCTTTATTGTGGGACCTACTGAAACCACAAGAAGATCCCATTAACATAATGCAAAAGGATTGTGATCCAGTCAAAAACAATCTCCAACCTGGGCTGTAACACAAAGGTAGTATGCTGTTATGGAAAAAGCCACAATGGACATAGCTAAAATTTATTGAGTCTCTCCTGTGTACCAGGTGCTCTGGAGAAGGCTGTAACTAACATGCACTATGGTCAGGGTAAAGGGTTAACAAAACCCCTGCTCTTTAAATTAGGAAAACTCAACCCTTGATTAACTTTGTAGCTGTTTCCTAGAACCTGATGAAGGCAGGGCATCAGCTGTGCTGTGGGCAGCAGTCTTATGGTAAGAAGACCCCTAATGGCTAAATGCAATATGAATAAATATCTGGTGAGAAGCCGTAGCTTGAAGTGACTCTCTTATAAGTAGGCATGTCCCTATGAGAAGCTGGGAAGTTATGCCTCAAAGGTTAGTATAAGAAGTACTGTCTCCATGGGGCAACTGGGTTGGCCAGTAGATTGTCCAACTTCACAGTTCTGAGTTCAAGCTTCACATCGGACTTGCTGCTGTCAGCACAGAGCCTGCTTCGGCTCCTCTGTCCCCCTCTCTCTACCTCTCCCCCACTTGCACTCTCTCAAAAATAAATAAACACAAAAAAGAAAGATAGAAAGATAGGAAGGAAGGAAGGAAGGAAGGAAGGAAGGAAGAGAAAGAAAGAGAAAGAAAGAAGAAAGAAAGAAAGAAAGAAAGAAAGAAAGAAAGAAAGAAAGAAAGAAAGAAAGAAAGAAAGAAAGAAAGAGTCTTTGCAGCTTGAAGTTTCCAAGTCAAGGTGGGCTCATATCTGTTCTTTCTCTTGCCTGAGTGTCACCTGGGGGCCTACCAATGATGGCGACCCTAGCTTGCTGGCAGCTGTGAGGACCATGCCCACTGATGAAGAGACCCCATGCAGCCCTGCAGGCCAGGGTTTCCCGGCTTATCTTCCTCTAATGGGGTTGGGAGCTGTTGCGACCTATAGTTATTTTGTTGTGTCTACATAACTAATCAAGAAGGCATTCTGGTAGGTATTACAGGTAAGCACTACAATCATCTCCATTTTTAGAGAGGAAAAGAAAATTTAAACTTTCCAAATCTCTCAACTAGCCAGAGGTAGGACCAGATCTGCACAGAGACGGTCTGATGGGGAAATCGGAGCTTTCAAATACTGCTCCATATAGAGTTGACACTGGCATTTACTAGCTGTATGAATGTGGGCATGGTACACTCCCTGATCGTTAGGTTTTGAATATTTAAAAAATATAAAGGTTTTAACTCTTACATATGCATTTGAGGATTAGAAAGAATGTATAGGAAAAAGCCAACACAGGGACTGGCCTAATCAGTGGTACCTGAAGGTGGCCGCCCTTCCCTTCAGCCCTGTGGGCTGAACTCAGCAGATATTCCACATACATAAGGACACAGAGGCAATCTATGCTAAAAGCTCAGGTGACTTCCCTGCCTGTTGCTCTGTGCCAGGTTCCTTGCATGCCCTACTTTTCCAGACTCCTCATCGATAGGCCTTCATGCTGAGCCCAGCTGTCAAAGTTCTGAATTAATTGCCAGGTTAGACTGTATGTCTTCACTTCTCCAGTCTTCTCTGACTCGTAGGCCCTGTACTCAGATTCTTGCCAGACTTTGTCCCTTATAGGCAAATCCCCCTGCTTGCCACTCCCTTCCTGACCTCAACCTCCACTTTGCTCTGGGAACACAGTACATCTGAAATTGTTGAAGTCATGGATGAATGGATAGACATCTTAAGTTTTGTATGATCTGGCCCTAGATCAATCCCTTCACCCCACTATGGCCCAGGAAATGCTGACAGTAAAGAAATATTAAAAAAATGCTTAGAGAAATATTCATTAAAGAAAAACAAATCATTAAAGGAAAGTTAACACATGAGATAGTAAAAATATGAAAGAAATACATGCACCTAGACTACCAACCCTACCTTCCAAGGAAGCATTTAGGGAACGTAGTCAGTTTTCTTTTCCTGTCTTTGATCAGATTTCCTTGCTTGCACATCATCTTATAAAGTTTCTCACCCTGTTCGGAGATCATTACCCAGGTGTCTTGCTCCATTCCTAATTTTAAACCTATCAAAAATGAAACAAAGGACAGGTAGCTGAAAAAGTCTCTTCACTCACGCCTTCATTAAACAAATCTTTATTTCACGTCTACCACGTGCAGGGGATTGCAGATACAGAGCTCCTATAGAACTAAGACCCTCACTTTCAAGAAGCTCATGAGATGCCAGGGAGACAGTCAAGACAGGATCTCCAGGACCATATGGCACCTTTGTGCTAACTGTGCCCAAAGGCACGTGGTTTGGCCACTGGAAGAATAGCAGTTGTACCTCAGGCTCCCTGCACCCCTTCTGCAGATTTAGGTGGGCACAACTGAATAGGTTAGCCCTGGAAACAGCCTTAAAGGAGAAACTGTGATACAATAGAGGCATATTCAGAGGATCTTGCCTCCACACAGGAATATTAAGGTTTCACAGAAGACCAGTGTTTAGATGCAGAGAGAACAGTATTTCCAGAGAAAGAGAGAGAGAGAGAGATCACAAGAGCTACCTAAGGTGAAGCAGCACAGGGGCACACAGCTCTGGGCCCTAGGTGAGAGGACAGGGGACACACTGATGGGTAAGGCAGGGACCTCGCTCAACTGCAGTTTCCATGTACTTCATCCCTGAGGTATCAGGGAAGCATGTAAGGGTTTCCCCCAGAAGGAGGGGAGAAGCAGGGCAGGACAAAAAAGAAAGTTTTGTTGCTTTGGAAACAAAGCTCAGATGACAATACAGGAACAAAGTAAAGGTTGCAGGGCTTAAAAAGAGGGAGACCATTAGGAAGAACCTTCAAAAACCCAGGCAAGTTCAAGCCCCTGAAGACAACAGTAGGGGCTACAGGGCAAAGAGAATGATGCTGAGAAATATTTAGGAAGTGGTATTGATAAGATATAGCAAAGGGTTAAATGCAGGCATGATGGAGAAAAGAGAGATCAGGATGGCTTCCAAGCTTTTGACCTAAGAGCCTCGTACTGGGGAGTGGGGTTAGAGGAATATTTGGAAAAGGGTTTCAGGTAAAGAGGAGTCCAGTGCTGTGCAGGTTGAATTTGGACATTCAGGTAGAGTCCAGGAGTCATGCTGAGTAGGAAGCTCAGGAGAGAGGGAGGAAGTGGTAGTGTAGATGTGGACGTGAGTCTGGTGGGAATAGGTAACCCAGACAAGAATCTATCTTAGAGGAGACCAGTATCAGAGCTGAAAGCCTGGGAATGCCCACAGTCAGCGGATGGGACAAACTGTTGCAGAAGAAATACTTGAATTATTTTTAGTTTTCTAGCTACAAAATTTTTATGAAAATTTTATTTTTACAATGGGCAATTACCACTCATCAATAATAGAGAATACTCCATTAAGGATAGAACCTGTTAACATGTAAATACATTTATACAATACGCTGATGTGCTTGCTTTTCTTTCTTTTTCTCTCTCTTCTTTCCTTCCTCCCTTCCTTTATCACCTTAGGTTTATCTGTATGCATAGTCATTCTGAAAAAATAAATAAAGGTTCAACTTGATGAAAAATGTATTTTACCTTTTAAATGATTTGCTACGCTATTTGAATTGATTTCTGGATTCAACAAAACTGAAAGAATCGGCTATTCAGTATTCATAATCTTCGTTTTAAATTTTTCTAACTAGTTCTCCATCCAAGATCAATCGAAGGAGTTAAGTATTTGAAAATGCTTTGGTAACACTCGTATAAATGTGTGCTATGAATATTTTAATCGAAATAGGAGCTTTGTATATTCTTCAAGGGAAAATTTCTGAAGATAGAAGAATGGGTTCTTTGTGCTTCAAAATTTCATCAGCAATGAGATATTTTATTCTTAAGTCTCCGGGAAAAGAAATAAACATTGTCTTGTTTCTTATCAATTATTTGCTAAAGAAAATAGTGGTGACACAGGCATTTCTATTTCTTAGCTGAAATACAGAAATGTGCTTAATTGCGGATAAACTTCACAGAATTGAATACTGCTGGATCAAATACCTTTTGCGAATCTTGCTAAAATCGTGAAGCAATTTTGAACCAGCACTTCTCATGTGAACAAACTCCTTATTGGCTTGCATTATATTCAAAGGCATTGTAAAAACTTAATGTATAACCAAAGGCCTTAATCTATAATTGGGACACTAACATATTTAGTCTAGAAATTTTCACTGTACTGTTACATATATAGAGAACAACTTTTGGAAGCCCTAGAACACTGCCTTATACTATGGAAGTTTGTCTCTTATAGGAAAACTCTGTGATGATGCTTTAGAAATGGCGAGAATAAGGTGCAAAAAAAATTGAACAACTTTTAAAGCAAATGAAACTATTTGCTGTAGACTGAACATCTGCATGCCTCCCAAATTCATATGTTAAAACCTGACATCCAGTATGCTGGTATTAGGAGGTAAGGTGTTTGGGAGGTGATTAGGTCATGAGAGTAGAGTCCTCCAGATGGGATTAATGGCCTTTTAAATAAGACCCCAGATAGATCTCTTGCCCCTCTGCTACGTGAGGACACAGTGAGGAGATGGCTCTCTATAAACTGGAAAACTGCTCTTACCAGACACTGAATCTTGGGCTCCTAGACTCCAGAACTGTGAGTTATAAATTCCTGTTGCTTATAAGCCACCTAGTCTGTGATATTCTGTCAAAGCAGCCTCCACAGACTAATATAATATTTAAAAGACACTGCTGGCCACAATATAATTATTTCACTAACTATACAAGGCTTTAGTTTTCTTTTAATGATAATAAGTATCCATAAGGTATTTTAGCAATGGTCTTCCCTCACACGGAAAATCAAGGTGAACATCATACACCTTTTTACTTTCTCATAATTTTCTGCCCATTATCTGCTTTCTTGCTAAATTAGAATCTTCACAAAAGTGTAATAGTGCCCAATTCATACACTCACCTTTTCGCCGTTCTCTTTCTTTCAAAATAGCTTCAAACCATTCGTGTTTCTCTTCAGGTGTTTTTGCCATGCACACAAACCATTTATTTTTTGCTGTGTTATGTATCTTCCATCCATTGATAACAATGTGTCCACTACTATGGAAATCAGCTGGAAATTAATGGGGGTAAAGGTGAACAACAAATATAATATATAATATTATATTAACACAACAATTCAATTCACAAAAATTCTAACAACATTGAATTCATAAAAGTATCTTTGCTTCAAATGTGTGAATTGAAGAACATAAAATCAAAACATAAAATGTTTATATATTAAATGTATTCAGTACTCAGGAATAGAACACTTCTAACTCTTTTTTTTTTTTTTTGATTTTTTTTTTGATTTTTTTTACAAATAGTTTATTGTCAAATTAGTTTCTACATAACACTCAGTGCTCATCCCCAAAGTGCCCTCCTTCATGCCCATCCCCCCCTCCCCCCCACATCCATCAGTCCTCAGTTTTTGTCAGCATTCAAGAGTCTCTCATGGTTTGCCTCTCTCCCTTTCCTCCACCATTTCCGCCCTTCTTCTCCCCCTTGTTCCTCCGTCAAGTTCCTCCTAATCCTCCTATACGTGCAAACATATGGTATTTGTCCTTCTCTGCCTGACTTATTTCGCTCAGCATAACACCCTCAAGGTCCATCCATGTTGCTACACATGGCCAGATTTCATTGTTTCTCATTGCCATGTAGTATTCCATGGTATAGATAAACCACATCTTCTTGATCCATTCGTCTGTTGATGGACACTTAGGCTAGGAATAGAACACTTCTAACTCTTAATATTATTATATGAAACTGAACATCTGAACTATTAACATTCCTTTCCTCTATGTCCAAAAATATTGTTAAAGTTCCTAAAGCAATAAAAGAAGAACGTTTAAAAGAATTTTCATCTCAATAATCAAATATCCAAGGTGTCAGATTCATTTTGTATTTCTGATATTACTTTGAAATATTATTCTAGGTTTCAAAAGCAGAGTATACCCCACAGAACAATTTTCAGCTGTTTAATGAACCACACAATAAGAATCAGAACAAATGAATGGAACATACCAAGAGTACATTTACCTAATCTTCAATAAATGGAAAGGTACAAATGCTAATCCATTAACATTGCTCATGAAAAACTGAAAAATACGCACTCTTTAAATTTTTTTTAATGTTTATTTATTTTTGAGGGACAGAGAGAGACAGAGCATAAGTAGGGGAAGGCAGAGAAAAAGAGAAACACAGAATCTGAAGCAGGCTCTAGGCTCTGAGCTGTCAGCCCAGAGCCAAATGCAGAGCTCAAACCCATGAACTGTGAGATCATAACCTGAGCCGAAGCCAGATGCCCAACTGACTGAGCCACCCAGATGCCCCTGACCTCAAATACACACTCTTAAAAACCACATCATTCCATATAGAAAGAGGTTTTTCTTTGAGTATGAATTCACATTGTTTTTTTCGAGGTCTTCGCATAACTTTGGCTACCCTGTCAAGCTGGATTTGAAAATGTCAACAGGAAACCCTCTATGGCAGCTCTCTGCCTAATAGCAGGTAGGGAATAGTGATGTTACTTGTATCCAGACTTTACTGGCATGACAGTCTGTAAAGCAAAGATTCCAAAATGAAAAAACATATGACAAAGGTCTGAGTCAGCACCTGCACCAATTTAAAGTGACACTTTTCATTCATCTCCCTGACAGTCACTAAACAGTAATGGTGGGTGGACAGGAAAGTGAGCCACAGAACATTAAAGGTGGTTTAGAGAAATAGCTTTGTGGCACTGTACTTATTTTTTGTTTCTTTGTTTTTTCACAAATGGCCTATTTTATTTGGTGAGTTCTGAGTACAGGCAGACACGGTTAGCACTCATGCTCACATAATCTAGTGTCTGTGGTCTTTTTAGCTCCAAAATCACCACAAGGTATCTGTGATCAGATTAACTATTCCAAAAATGCATTCTCAAATGAATCTGTATATTAAGGGTCCTTAAACATTCCAACTTACAGTAGTGCACCTGGGTGGCTCGGTCAGTTAAATTTTGGCTCAGGTTATGGTCTCTCAGTGTGAATTTGAGCCCCACATCAGGCTCTGCACTGACAGTGCAGGGCCTGCTTGGAATTCTCTCCCCCTCCCTCTCTCTCTCTCTGCTCCTCCCCTGCTTGCTCACTCTCTCTCTCTCTCTCTCAAAATAAATAATAATCTTTAAAAATTTCTAGGTTATGTCTGAGCCAGGAGAGAATTATATTGGATATTATATATAATATCATACAATATGATACATTATATATAATAAATATATACATATATGCCATAATATTACATATACTGTGTCATAATCCTATTAATAATAACAATTTCTGATCAAATACAGATTCAAACTGGCAGAAGATTTCCCCCATCAGGAAACTGCAATCTGTTTTTGTTTTTTTAATTTTGTTATTATGTTTATTTTGAGAGAGAGAGAGAGAGAGTGAGAGCAGGGGAAGGACACAGAGAGAGGGAGATACAGAATCCAAAGCAGACTCCAGGCTCTGAACTATCATTGCAGAGCCTCACGCGGGGCTAAAACCCATAAGTCATATCATGACCCGAGCTGAAGTTGGATGCTCAACCACTGAGCTACCCAGGCAGCCTGCCATCTGTTTTTAAAAGGAATTTTTAGGGGCGCCTGGTTGTCTCAGTTGGTTAAGCGTCCGACTTCGGCTCAGGTCATGATCTCATGGTTTGTGGGTTTGAGCCCCACATCGGGCTCTGTGTTGAAAAACACTTTGATTTCACTGAATCAAGTGAAAACATGGAGGACTGCTTTAGAGCTTCTCTTTAAACTGACCCCACTCTATGGAACAATGCCATTTTCTACTGCATTCCTCTGTGGCCCTGCCACTCTTCACTGTTTTCCTCCTTGTGATGTGACTACTTACCTGTTCTCCAGGCTGAGGCTCTCATCAAATTACCCAGCCCTGCTCTCTGCCTAAGCAACATTTTATTCTCTTTAAAGTGTACCTGCATCTTCCATGAAGCCTTGACTAACCACTACAACCTGTGCATTCAAACTGCCCTTGGAAATGTATGACTGAACTCAAAACCAGAGAGGTCAGCTTGTGATTGCATGTGGCTATGGTTTCATGTACAGAAAGCGAAATTGTTAACTGATTGTAAAATCTATTCTGTCAAATGATAGGTTCATTTCTGTACCAATATGATATTTTGAAACAATAGCTTATGTCACCTAATAATTTAAAATGAAAGGAGGGGTGCCCGGGTGGCTCAGTCAGTTAATTGTCCGGCTTCGGCTCAGGTCATGATTTCATAGTTCGTGGGTTCTAGCCCCGTGTCGGGCTCTGTGCTAACAGTTAGCTCAGAGCCTGAAGCTTGTTTCAGATTCTGTGTGTGTCTCTCTCTCTGACCCTCCCTGTTCATGCTCTCTCTCTCTCAGAAATAAATACATTATTATTTATTATTTATTTATTATTATTTATTATTTATTTAATGTATTATTAATTATTTATTTAATGTATGAAGCAGCTCCAGGCTCTGAGCTGTAAGCACAGAGCCCGACATGGGGCTTGGCTCGAAGTTATGAATCATGACCTGAGCTGAAGTTGGTGCTCAACCAACTGAGCCATCCAGGCACCCCTCAATAACTTCATTCTAAAAAATAACTTTGAATTGAACTTACTTATAAAGAACAGCTACATAAAGATCATGGAAAAGCCTAACAGTGTTTTTCATTAGTAGAATGAAAAAAAATTTAAAAATTTAAAAAAATATATTAAAAATAATTTTTTACTGAAAGAACATTAATGGCAAGTGCAGGAATTTGCAAGTTTCAATGGATCTAAAATATAATTAATTCTATAGGAAGTGTCAAAAAGGAATGGAAAATTGTCATTCATTAAGGGTAAAATATCCAAGTTCTACAGTCTCCAGGCACTGATGTTTTTTCCAAAAAGACAAAATCCAAGGGGCAGCCCTGAACAATTCACTAATTACTTTCAAGCTATACAGTTTGCAAATTCCTCACTCTTAATTCAGCACAGTTTTACATAATGAGATGAGTTTTTTCTAAAACTGATACTACTATAACTCTCAGTGGAAACGCTGGTATCCTTTCAATAGCATGAGTTTTCATAAGATGAAAGCTAGCCAAGTACCATATACTCAGGCTATGAAACAAAAGAAACGGTCAAAAAGTATTACTCAAAACATCAAGAAACTGATATCTAAACAATATATTTAACTCTTATTGCAGTGATCAACAGTGTGAATGCAAGTGGTTTGGCAATGAGCAGGAAAGCCTGACAGTATTTTCCATCCCTCACTGAACTCATCCAGGGTCCTAGTACGAGAAGAACTTGGTATATGGACATTGATCAGCTCTGCTGAGATCTATCAGCATCAGAGCTCCCACTTATAAGTAGATAGTAAGAACACTTAAAACTTGAGCTCATAAAAACAACAACAACAACAACGACAAAAATAACAGAGATTCCATGATGGAAATGATCAAGAAGACAAAGGAGAAAGTTGCTGCAGCACCCAGATTGTCTCTTAAAACTAACATCCAACCAAAGTCAATCTCTACACATTAATGCCTTACCTCTTCACTGCTCTTCAGTGGTCCCCATACATTTAAAATTCATATGGAGCCGCTGCCCCATGTTTCTCAAGGTGTGGCCATGGGCACCTGAGAAACCCTACTCCAGTCCCAGCTCCATTCTAAACAACTGGGTAAATGTGGATGAGTTAGTTCTTAAGTGTGGCCTCATTTCTATCATCCAAAACGTTAACAGGGTATATGAGTTGGTCTACAAGATCCTATTTGTATTAAGAAATTCTATTTTTAAATTTCCATGACCTGGCAGAGGATACATATTCCCTTCCAAAGACCTAGTAGGCACATTTATGAGAAAACCAACTTTTCTTTGCAGGAAGCAAAGGGAAGGTATCCAGCTGGAGCCTAAAATTTCTTTAAGTGACATTTTAGCAAGTTTTTGCAGCCAAATTTCTGCAACATGCTGCATATATATGTTTAAGGGGGAAACAAAACCTTAACTGAATAATACAAAGTGTGATTAATTTCTTCATCATATTTCAATGAAAACTGAGCCTTGGAAGAACTCATTAGAGAACTTATCATGAAATATCCTGAAATGTCCTGTCTTCCCCACTAATTTGTATCTACCAGAGTCTGCAGCCTTGTTTCTATAATGCTACTGTGCCTCAGGTACTGAGATACTGAAGGCTAGAATCTTACCAGCATTAAAAGAACTTTTTCATGGGGCTAAATCCAAAGACCACTTGTATTAAAGCTCTATCACCCCACACAGGCTGACTCCCATACATCTGACACAAATATGCTGAAGATGCTACTTTATGCCCATGCCTCCAAATGCCCTGGGCTCTTCCTTTCTTTATCTTATGCCCCCATTTCCCACAGCATAGTAATCATTATCAAAATTCATCACAGTTTACCAAAATTCACTTAGATGACCAATGCAGATGGCATGAATGGAACAACCACACCATCTGCGGGAGAGGAAAAAAAGTGAGACCCGGGAGCCGTGTGAAGAAAACAAAGGCTGAAGCAACAGGGGACAGGTGGTTCCACTGGGGAGAGATGAGGCCAAGAAGTAAAAGAGTGTGCCTTCCCCTGCCTTACTTCCCCCGACCTAAGTACATGGACTTTTGGATATTCTCTTTAGCAATGGGGTTACTGAAGCAAGAGAGCTGTTCACATTTTAGACAGGCAACATTCCTAAGTGTCACTAGTCTCCTCTCAAAGCATTAAAATGAATTAATGCCACCTTATAAAAATATTGTAGGGGTGCCTAGGTGGCTCAGTCAGTTAAGCGTCTGACTTTGGCTCTGGTCATGATCTCAAGGTTCGTGAGTTTGGGTCCCGCATTTGGGCTCTGCACTGACTATGTGGAGTCTGCTTGGGATTCTCTGTCTCCCCCTCTCTCTCCACCCTGCCCCCACTCACTAAATCTCTGTCTCAAAAAATAAATAGATATCAAAGAAAATTTTAAAAAATATTGTGCACATTCTGCCAAGGAAAGATAACCTACTAGGTCCCACATGTGAGCATGTATTTGCACCTGTATTATAGCCTGAAGCACAGAAAGGGATTTTCAGCTGTGCCAGCCATCAGACAGCTCCACACCTCCATCCCTCCCCTATTCCATGACAACTTGGCTCCTGGGCAGTACACCTGAGTTTTGCTCATTGCACGTCTTTCCCCCTTACCTGCAACAATCATGCTTTATTATCTTATGTTCTGGACAATTTTTAGGATACCAACAATGTGTTAGAGAAATGGCACACAGGTGAGCATTTTTGAAGATCTGCACCCCTGTATGATAAACATTCTTCTCCCCTCTGGGATTAAGAGACAGTAACAAAGGTATGTGGTAGTGGGGAGCTGACCTATGCCCCAATCTGATCTTAAATGGAGTATTATACAGACACTTCTGTATAAAATCATTTAGCAACAATTAATATATTTTACTCCATCTTGTCTTTTTCTCCTTGAAGCCTATCTTCGAAATCTAATTAAAATCACTGAGGAAAAACGTGATCCAATTTACCAAACATTCATATTATAGACTAGTATATAATCATATAATAGGATTCATATATTTTTTCAAATAAAAATAACTTATTTAACTTCATTTTATTTAATGTTTGTGACTAATCGTGATTTCATGAACCGATACATCAATGTCTGTACCTTCAAATCTGCAAAGATGTACCGTCTATAAGTAATAAAATACTTAAAACAAACACTTAAAATACAGAAACCACACAACTTTCCACAAACCACACAAACCATCCACAACTTTCCTCTATAAGAAAACTGACATGGTTATACACATAATGGCTATATAGCTAAAACAAATCTAGAGCTTTCTATATTATATTATAGAATATAATATATTATATGAAATATATATTATGTTATATAATAAAATATATTTAATATAAAAAATCACATATATACTTATAAAATATAGTATAACTTAAAAAGAAAATAAATCCATTCATTATTTTCTGCACTCATGCTGGCTATACCAGGGAATATGAGTGTGTATGTCACTCCTACTCAGTAATTTCTTCATATATCTGTGTTGAATGCTAGTGTTTCACCCAAATATAATTTCCCACTTTAACAAGAATCCTATTCTTCCTTATCTTGCCTTTCTCCTCCAACTGCTCTGCTTAACAAAGTATTCCTAAACTGTAATGCACTACAAAAGAAGTATTCGTGTGAGAAGACTGTCTTTTGAGGGAGTTTACTATTGGTGTTTCATTTTAAAACTACTAATTACCTACCTGTGCCATCATCCACATTCTCCACTTCCATCACTTCTGTATTGATCCGGCCACGAAACAGGTACCGATGTCCATCTGTAGATGCCTTGCTATTCTTCAACCGTCTTGTAATGGAATGAAATCACAAAAATTTTGTTACTAAACTTAATAAAAAATAGTATTGAAGCAATATAACTTAAGCCAGTCTCCAAAAAAAAAAAAAAAAGGCATTGATGCAATCAATGATTTCAAATATTAGGCTCTTGGTGTTTTCACTTGTGTCCTCCCATTCATAATAGCACTGGTTTCTTTGAAAGATGAAACTTATATACTAGTTTTTTAAAATAAATGGAAGTTATTGGGGCACCTTGGAGGCTCAGTGGATAAGTGTCTGACTCTTGATTTCGGTGCAGGTCATGATCTCATGGTTTGTGAGATTGAGCCCCACAGTGGGCTCTGTGCTGACAGCATGGAGCCTGCTTGGGATTCCTCACCCCTTCTCCCTGATCCTCCCCCATGCTCTCTCTCTTTCTCAAAAAAAATTAAACAAAATAATTTAGGTAAATGGAAGCTTTGTACTAAGAACAGCATACAGGTAGGTGGGTAAATACGTGCTTTCGCTCAATTTAGAAATCAAAGGTACCTAATCGAAATCTGACACACACTAAAAGTTATTTTAAAATTTTATTTGATTTATTTCACGTTCATTTCTCATTTTTCTGTAACTAGCTGGTAATTTCTGCTTTTTCAAGCTCTGGTAAAATTCAGTTAGTACTTATGATCCCTTACAAAGAAATGGACTATGCTGGGAATTCTTAAGTTGAGTGTTATCCAGCTGAAAATATTTTTCCTTGATTGTTTTTATGATATGAGAATTATATCCTTGTTGAGTAAGTCTTAATACACTTATAATCCTTTATAAGGGTCTCATTTCTTCTATTTTAAAAAGAAGTTGAAAACATTCCAAAACTTTGCTACACATGTATAGTGTGTCTAGCACTAGTCTTTAATCCTAAAAAAACATATAATACAAAGTAAGAAAATCCTGGCTTGCAAATGAATATTTATAATATGAATTAAGTGATTAAATATGTTTGTAATACAATCACTGAAAATTCAGAAGAGATGATTTTTAAAACCTTTTTAAATTGTTAACTATTTTAATTCATAAGGATGAAATATTTCTTCAAGCTTGAATGGGGGAGAGGGGCTGAGGGAGAGAAAGAATCTTAAGGAGGCTCCACACACGGCACAGAGCCCAACATGGGACTTGATCCCATGACCCTGGGCTCATGACCTTAGCCAAAATCAAGAGATGGACCCTCAACCAACTGAGCCACCCAGGAGCCCCTAAAATGGAAAGATTCTAAGAAATGATTCAGGAGGATTCAAGAATACCTAGTCATTCAGAAGATTTCAATTAACCTGAACTATTCCATTTGACTCATTGACAAAAGTCTGGCCAATAATTTAATATACTGAAATAATCATTCATGTATTGTGTTATACAGACACCTGTGGCAAAAGTGGAGATGTAAATGTTTATCAACTTCAATTTCCTTCTCCTCCTCTCTCCTACAGTTAGCATCTCTGGAGCAGGAGGGGCAGGTGCTGAGAGGAGTCACAAGGTGCTGTCTATAGTCTCTGAGTTCCTTCCTTGGAAAAGAGTTCCTACTCCTGGCTTATCTGTCTAAACCCTCATGAAAACTTAGTAGTCCTTCATCCTACTAAAGAAAACTAACTAAATAGATTAATTAACCTGACTTAGGGTTTATTAGCCCCAGGATCTTCACCATCTTGCACTCCCCTACTCATTTTGAAAGTGACCTCTAAATTTCCTTTGTTAATAATCTTAAATAAAAGCTACAATTTAAAGATTCAGGCAAGGTAGTATGCAAGTTGGCATCATAGCCAGACAAGAATAGAGGAGACTAATATGCAGGTAACCAAATATTCTCCCAGGTAGGACATAGTATCATTGTGTCTTGCAAAAAAGAATTTCTTGTAAGTTAACACATCATATTTTTTTTTAAGTTTAATATACTTGGTATCAGTTTTAGTCACAGAATCATTCACCGGGTCCTGTTTTCAAATTATTAATTTTCTTTGTGATCCTGCTGTGAACTCTGTACATGTTTCTATTATTTCTCTTGACCTGCAGATAGTAACACTCAATATGAAATTTCAGTAAGTGTTTGATCAATACTGTTAACACTGAGGTGACAGAGAGAGATCTTTGGCTCTATTAAAGTATATAGACTGAAAAGCCTATGGTTTGAAAATAATTTTGTTTTACACTGGAATGCTGAGTAAGCTTTGCCTATCCCAATTCTATGATTGATCAATACTGTAACACTTAGTTTAAATAGATCTCTGGCTCTCTGTATACAGTATAAGTATAAAGTATACAGGCCGAAAAGCCTATGGTTTGAAAATAATTTTGCTTTATATTGTAATGTGAGTACTTTCATATCCCAATTCTATGATTTCCCTCCTAATTATCTGTTTTAATGGTCACCAGGATATATGTGCAGGAATATTCATAATAGCAGAAAAACTAAAACCAACAAACAAAACAAACAAAAATCTAAAGTTCACTGAGGGGAAAATGAATAAACGGTTATTAATTTACTTGTGATAATATTCAGCCAATAGAGTATCATGCAACAGTTAAATAAACTATTCCTATACCTATGGATATATAGTTTATAAACCATACTGTATACAAGTATTAATTGCAAAAGACAAAATATATTATGATACTATCTTACAAAGCTCCTAAGTAAGCCAAACTAAGCTGTATCATGTTTTATTTATCAAATATTATACAACACATTATTTTTTTAAATACTAGTTTCTCCTAAGATTAGTAGCATTAGAAATATCCAGAGCTAGGATGCCTAATTAGCATACTTGTTTTTAGTGACTGATTAAATTCATCAAGTCCCTCATTCTTGCAATTAAAATATTATGGAAATTTGGAAAAGATTCACTTTATTCATACTTTCTAACCAATCTTTAGCACTTCAATACTACATGGCAAAAAGAATGAAGTATTCTAAAATGAAGGGAATAGATGGTGTATTCACACTACTCCATTTCAGAAAGGGAATAGAGCATCAGATTTATTCAATGATTTCCATTTCTAGTCACTATGTATTTTGTCCACATTATACATACATCAAAGACATCTGCTTAAAAACTGCAGGCTTTTTTTTTTTTAATGTTTATTCATTTGTGAGAGACAGAGAGAGACAGAGCATGAGCTGGGGAGGGGCAGAGAGAAAGGGAGACGCAGAATTTGAAGTAGACTTCAGGCTCTGAGCTGTCAGCACAGAGCCCGATGAAGGACTCAAACCTACAAACCTAAGATCATGACCTGAGCTGAAGTTGGATGCTTAACCAACAGAGTCTCCCAGTGCCCCCAAAACTGCAGGCTTTTAATTTTACAAATGTTTCCTGTTGTCTAACTATTTAACAATTACAACCATGAGACCATATGACATCATCATTGTACACTGCTAATTTTGCAAAAAACCTTGGACTTGAAGGCAGGCATATATATAACTAAGTATGAGATCAACTGTAATAAAGAAAAAAGATCTCATGCTCAAATGGATTAATAACTGCACCTAGATGGATGTGTTAATTGACTTCATGGTGGAAATCCTTTCATGATGTATATCAAATCATCACGGTGTAGAACTAAAATATCTTACAATTCTATTTGTCAATTATACCTCAATAGAGCTTGGAAAAAACAACTGCACCTAAATGATTTGAACTACATTACAATTTTTTAATGAGTTACATATGAGTAATATTAACAGTCTCTTCCACATCTTTCTAAAGCCTATTTCTATTAATCTCAATCTTGCTTCAAAACAGAAAGAATTCAGAAAAGTATTCTAAAAAAAAATGACAAGATTATTTTCATATGTAGGAAAAGGCATTTTTTAAAAAGCTCATTAAGACATATAACAACAATTTAATTATCTTTTAAATTTAATCCTGAACTGTTCCCTTTCTTCAAAGCACTCAGGGTAGTTCTATGTTTTATCAGTTAATGTCATTATATTTTCACATTAATGTCTTATAAGAGGGAATTCCGATACCACAATCCAAAAGTCAGAACTACCATATCATCAACATAGCTGCCAACTTTTAGCAAACTTGCACTGGGCATCCTGTCCATGGACTTAGGAAATCCCATTTCAAGAGATGAAGAATGACGTTCCCTTAATTTTCCCTCATAAATCCGTCGGTTTTGAGTTTCTCATTCTCACTTTACCAGAAAATGTTGGGCGATAGTGTCCAAATTTCAGAATCTAGAATAAACACTCAAACCCTGCATTCTTGACCACCTGCTTTACCTTTAAATTTAATGAAACCGCTTAAAACCATTTCACTGAAACTAATGTTACCTAGATATGGTTAGGAAGACACACATAAAGGCTCAGGACATTTCCCAGTTAAATGCAACCCTACTATTTTACTTAATCAACCTGTAAAAAATTTTGCCAAGAGTTCAAGAAAATATTCTATAAAACAAGTACCTTCTGATGAAAAAAAATATATCCATGCTTTAAAACAAGTAACATTACATCAATAACAGAGATATATAAGATTATTTAAACTAATGATGTCTAAGCTATACCAGGGACTTGCTTGAGTTTCATTCATTCATTTATTCACTTATTCAACAAATACTTCTTGAGTGTCTATTAGATGGCAGGTCCAGTCTCTGGAAATAGTAGAGACTAAGCAGCAAGACAGCTGTTGTCAAGGACTTTACAGTCTAATCTAGTGAAGGTGGCATCAAATAAATAAATAATGAAGAAATATTAGCAAGAACTTTCCTGATATTGATAGAGAATGGCTGGGAGGCTACAGTGGATGGGTGGTCAGGGACAATATTTCTGAGAAAGAGATGCTTAAGTGAGATCTATAAGACATGAAGAATCTAGCCACACAAAACTCAGATGGAAGAGCACCCTGCAAAGAAACAGCCAGTGCAAAGGCCCTAAGAAGGAAATGCAAATGGTATAATCAAGGAACAGGAGAAAAAGAAGTGAGGTGAGATGAGGTCAGAGAAGTAGGGAGGAGCTGGGTCATGCAGAAATTTGCAAGCCAGGATAAGGAGTTAGGACTGTATTACAGGAAGCCAATGACAGCTTCAAGATCGGTAATAATGTGCTTTTATTTGTGTTACTAAGAGTGCTCTGGTTTCTGGGTAGAGCATAAATGTTGGAGCAGTAAATGAGGGCACGGTGGGACCAGCCACTCTTAGCCAGGGAGGAGCTGCTGATGGACTGGACTATGGTAGACAGAGATGTGGGAAGGTTTTCATTATGTTTTAAATGTAGAATCAATAAGATTCCCTAATGGAATGCATACGGGAGATTGAGGGAAAAAGAAGAAAGGTTAACTCCTAGCTTTTGAAGTTAAGGAAACCCGTGGATGGGGAAAATTGAGGAAGGAACATCGTTAGGAGAGGAAATCAAAAATCTACTCCTTCCACATTGAAAATTTTTATAGCCATCACAAGTGAGATACCAAATAGGTAGAAAGGATGAGTCTATAATTCTGGGCTAAAGAGATTTCTGAGCAAGTCACATGGAGGTGGGGCAGGAGGCTATAGGATTGGGTGAAATCCCTAAGGCAGAGTTGATGAATATGAAAGAGTAAAGGGAGTGGAAAGCAGAGGCCCACAGCAGGCCAATATGTAACTGATAGAGTGTGATGTTACAAAAGGAAAGAGAAGAAAGTGTTCTAAGAAGGAGAAAGTGCTCATCTACTTCCTTTGCTGAGAAAACATGTAAAACCTTATAAAGCAACAAAGTGACAGAGGGCAATGGTGATTTTGACATGAGCTTAGTGAAGCAGAGTGAGATGCGTAAAATTGAGGTTTCAATTTTTACAGCTGGTAGTGATGACAAAGTAAAGGGATGCCCATAGGACAGGGGCTGCAGGTGTAATGAAGGAGAAAATCATTGCAGGTGAAGAGACTGTTGGGTCTCAGGTCCAGAATATTGGATAGATTGTCCATATGATTTTCGAACATAGCAAAATCGGTATGGGGGAGGAGGTATGTCATATGAGAGCTAAAGCAATCACTGAATCTGTGTATGGCAGGGAGATAGTAAGTGTTCTATAAAAGAGAATAAACAGGGAAAGCTAATGAATAGGAAAGAGTAATGGCATGAGTTTCACATGTGCTGGGACTCCTGAAGGAAGAGGAGGAAATGGTTGGGAAGCAAGCCCTGGGAAACAGAATAGCACATCTACCTTTCCTACAGGGTCTGAGGCAATGGTTTAGGAAAAAATAATTCTTTCCTCCAGAAGTTTCCCAGGGAGGTACTGTCATTGAATGCTAGTCACATTTCAGTCAGGTTTTATAAGATGAAGTGAACAATCAGAGAATAGGCTAAGAGTATGTGGAATTTACTAAGAAGATCCTGAGTTCCCAGGAGCATAGAGAGAAAGGTTGAGGCTGTGAGACAAATTATTTATTTCTGAAGTAGTACCTGTTTATCCCCTTACCTGTGTTTTCTTTTGCAATACACCAAAAGATTATCAAAAAGAAAAAACACTCGTTCTTGAATATTTCCAGAAGAGATTTTCAATAAGACTCCACACATTAGCATTTCAGTGCAGGTATCGGTAATGTTGGATCCCTAGGTCAGAAAAAATGCAGAGAATTTTTGATTACTTAATAGAAACTTTGTGTGTAATTTTTCCCCCTAAAAGCCTGTTTGTTTTTATTATTTTAAGATACAATATATCGACAGGATAACAGTTCAAACATTATAAATATTTATACAATGGATATATGTCTCCTTTCCTTCCAGACTCCTCCTCGTCAGTTTCAAGAGTTACAACCACCTTTAAGAGATTGTGTGTCTCCTTTTAGCTATCTTACACATGGGTGCATACATAAACATGGACAATATATGTCACCTGTGTTCTTTTGAAAGGAGATGATTTCAAATTGATTGGTAACATTCATGTTCTGGGGCGCCTGGGTGGCTCAGTCGGTTAAGCGTCCAACTTTGGCTCAGGTCATGATCTTATGGTTCGTGAGTTCGAGCCCCACATCAGGCTCTAAGCAAACAGCTCAGAGCCTGCAGCCTGCTTCAGATTTTGTGTCTTCCTCTCTCTCTGGCCTCCCCTGCTCACACCTCTCTCTCTCTCTCAAAAATAAATAAACAATAAAAAAATTTAAACCCCAAAAGCATTCATGTCCCTACTACTCCTTCCCTCCTCCTCTCTTTCCTGGGATAGGAAAAGAGCTCCATGGACATATCACAAAGTATATGAAATTCTTTAAATTTTTAGCAGGTCCCAATTTATATCTCTACTCGTAGGATGGATAGGAAGAAAAAAGAAGAAATTAAAGGAAAAAAACTGGGGGTGCCTGAAGCATCCGACTTCGGCTCAGGTCATGATCTCACAATTTGTGGGTTCGAGCCCCTCATCGGGCTCTGTGCTGGCAGTTCAGAGCCTGGAGCCTGTTTCAGATTCTGTGCCGCCCTCTCTCTCTGCCCCTCCCCCTTCATGCTCTGTTTCTCTCTGTCTCAATAATAAAGAAACATCAAAAAAATTATAAATAAATAAAGGGAAGAAACTTATTTAAACAGAGCAACCTTCCATAGTCTTTTACCCTATGAAAGTTAGCATAGAGACACTCATTCATTAAGTAAGCCTTCACTGAGTGCACACTAAGGTCATATGATTAGTGACAAAACTGAGTCTAAATACAAGTGCTAACTATTGAGCGGAGCCACAAGATGGAAAGAGCCTGAATCATCAAAAGAACAAAGCTGCCCACTAAAGCAGAACACATGCATTGGCTTGTTGTGTAAGCTGAGCATAAACATCTATTTTGAGCCATTATAAATGTTGTAGTCTACAACGCACTGAGCTGGACAAAAAGGGAAAAAAAAAGTTTTCTTTAGATATCTGTGAATGTACTCTTTAAAATGATTACTTCTGTTTTAAGTATGTCTGGTCTCTTTAAACCCGAAGATCAATTTCTGATTCTTTTTAAAATTAATGCTTTAATTTTTA
This sequence comes from Hyaena hyaena, assembly GCF_003009895.1. NCBI lineage: Eukaryota > Metazoa > Chordata > Mammalia > Carnivora > Hyaenidae > Hyaena > Hyaena hyaena. Next base: position 324,769 of record NW_024081292.1, on the reverse strand, counting down.
TTTTTGGTATTTAAAACTCAGAACATTAATTTTAAATTTCTTATTTACAAAATAATCAGTGATACAGTTTTTCTGATTGATTGTAAATATTTAAATATGACAACTCCTATCAATAAGAAACTTCCCAAATGGGAAGTTAAGAGAATGTGATTCTGTTGAGTATCTGTATTAAAAACACATTTTGTTTTTTCCTTTTATATTTAACTTAAATTGGGGGGGGTTGTTTATTAAGCCTTTTACTTTAATTCCTGGATAGTTAACATACAGTGTTTTATTGGTTTCAGGTGTATAATATAGTGGTTCAGCAATTCCATACCTTCCTCAGGGCTCATTGTGCCCCACCTCTCTCTCTCTCCACTCCTCTCTGGTGACCATCAGTTACACACACATTTTAAATTTTAGAAAGATCCCTTTCTTCTTTCTTTCCATCATAAGGGTGGATATATAACTAAAGATCAAAAATGTACACAACTTCATATCCTTCCCACGTGATAATTAAGTAAAACTGTCATCAAATCTGAATATAAATACCAATTCCAGTGACAATGATTTCTTATTTATACTGAATACCATCCCTACCTCAGAAAATAAATTAAGACAGGATAGTATTAAAAATGTAAACAAGGAAACATCACTTTGATTCTTGCACAGGAACCTATACAATGCTACAAAAGTGGCTTTCTTGATAGCAATTTTACAAAAGATACAAAATGCTTCCCCTTAGACTATTTCTTACAGTAGTGAAAGAAAGCCACGCAAGGAAGGTAACATCTTATGAAAGGGTAACTGCAGATGTTATCCTAATTTGCATATTAACTAATCTTCCAAATAAGCTCCCAAAATTAATACAGGTAGGTATTGGTGGATGCATTCCTATTTGACCGAAATCTTAACCTTTTATTTCCTTACTTGTTTCTGATTATCATCTTTATTAATATATATAAGAAGAGTTTAGTGTAATTTTGAGCTAAGTATAATGGCTATGGGCCACTTAGTCCATCCTCTTACAGTGTCATAGGAAATATTGTCCAAATTCTGAAGAATTCATGGAAACGAATGTGTAAAGTAAAATAGAAAGTGGATATATTATTCTTGATGATGAAAATAACTGATGTACACACTGAATGTTCCCATTAGTATGGCCAATGTGATCTTCCTTTGTAAACTTACCTGTTTGGAAAGTTGTATCATAATCAGAAAGAATCCTTACACAAGGAAAAAACTCACAACCAGACAATAACAGAGGAAAGGACATGATTTCTGACCACCACTGCTAGTTTTACCACTGAGGAAACCCCTGACCTTTCCGTTTTTGTCCTGTGAACTGCCTGCATGTTATTTGAATTGCCCTCCCCCATCAAATTCTTCTTTACATCTTTTGTCTTGTAAATGCCACAAAGATTTTCCAATGAAGTCACACTCCCCAGTTGAGAAAAACTGTCTCTAGTCCTGTGAACAACAGAGCGAAATGAATAGCAGGGCCATAGTAGCTCATGAGCCGAACATTCTCACAGGTTAGTTTTTGGAGAAGCCGGTCACTCCTTGTCAGCAGCTGTACCTTTGATTTCTAATAAAAAGCTACTTTTATAGCAAGAAGCTCTCTCAGATGGTAGCATTAGACAAGTCAGAGGCATGCCTGGACTGTTAGAATAGGATGAAGGAGGGGTTTCAACAGCACCTATAGATGGGACTGGAGTTCCTCTTTATGTACCAAGAGAATAGGAGAAGGAAGGGAGGGAGGAAGGAAGGAAGGGAGGGAGGAAGAAAAGAAGGGAGGGAGGGAGGGGAGAGGGAAGGAGGGAGGGAAAGGGGGAAAGTTGGGAGGGAAATCTTGGTACCTAGAATTAGAGCACTTTGTAAGCAATGAGCTAGCACAATCTATCTACCACCTGGACAAGACCATCCAAAGTCTATTTGTCTTTCTTTGTGTTGCTCTCTCTTGCTCTCTTTTCTCTGCTTCCAGTACTAACAAGTCACACTTTTGAATGACTCCTTTGATTCTGTAGCCATGTCCATTCCTTCAAACCACTGTTGAAAAGGATTATAGTACTTAATTCATACAGAGTATTAATAGACAATATATGTAAAACTCCCTGCACAGTGCCTAGCACATAAAAGGACTCAGTAAAGGCTAGTATAATTATCATCACTAGCTTTAAAGGTGATGTTCTTCTGCAAGGAGACTTCACTTATTTCTGATCTCTGCTCTGGTTTGCTCTATGTTGAATTTTATGGTTTAACTTTTTGATGACAATGTTACTTCTCTTATTCTCAAGTTATTGAGAGTGGCCCCATATTGTTGCCTCAGAGAACACGGACCTTGCCCTGACAAAAACGGCTGCCCAGCTTATTCTTGAACATTTCTTATAACATAAAGTTCTTCTCTCATAAGATAGGCTATTTCTTTATTTAGCCACTCTAATTATTAGAAATATTTTTTCTGGGGCGCCTGGGGGGCTAAGTCGGTTAAGTGTCCAACTTCAGCTCAGGTCATGATCTCACAGCTTATGGGTTCGAGCCCTGCGTCAGGCTCTGTTTTGACAGCTAGCTGAGAGCCTGGAGTCTGTTTCAGATTTTGTGTCTCCCTCTCTCTCTGACCCTCCCCTGCTCATGCTGTCTCTCTCAGAAAAAAAAATAAAAATAAAAATAAACATTTTTTCTTGTTGTAGAGCCCAAATCTACCCCCTTTTCTACTCACTGACTCTACTTTGCTTCCTGGGAATAGAGGGACACCCTCTTCATCATGATAGACCTGGCCCACCAATATCTGAATATAGCCAATGTGTCCCTTCTACCTTCCAAACTGTATTACTGCATTGCTTTTGACTATCATCCTATGGCTTAGTTTCAGAAACCCGCAAGATCCTTGAGGTACTTCTCCGGACCTCTCCAGTTTGTCAGGGTCTCTCTTAATATGTAACACCTCCAAGTAAACAACTATTCAGATGTGAGCTGGCAAACAAATCATATAGATACCATAAGATCATATTAGCACATTGTTGGCAATCCCATCTTACAACTAATTCCAAGTGTCCCTAAAGTACAAGGCACCTAGATCATTTTCCTCTATCCTCTACTTAAATAGTTTGACTTTTAAATCATTTAATCCAGATAGGTATCATAGCAAACTCTCAAACCTCTTGTTAATATACAAATACATTATGTTTCAGTCATTACCATAAGTTCCCATCACCTCCTACTCCTGATAAAAAATTAGAATAAGATTTGACTTCTTTGAGGTTTACACTTTTCATAAACAACCCCAAGTATCTGTTTTATTATCTACTAATAACATTTTATGGGGTAATGACATCAAACCCAACCATCTTGTTATGTTCCCAAGTCCATCACACAATATAACATTACTCATACTATATTTTACTAAATCCTACTAAGACAAGATGTCTTTAATATTTAACAGCATGCCTTAAGAATCAGTAGAGGGGAACTTGGGTGGCTCTGTCAGGTAAGCATCCAACTTAGGCTCAGGTCATGATCTCACAGTTTGTGGGATTCAGCCCCATGTCAGGCTATTTCCTGACAGCTCAGAGCCTGACACCTGCTTCAGATTCTATGTCTCCCTCTCTCTCTCCTTCTCCCTCTCTCTCTCTCTGCCCCTCTTCCACTGTGTTTTCTCTCTTTCTCTCAAAAATAAATAAATAAACATTAAAAAAAGAATTACTATAGTATATCTACCTTTACCATCTTCTATCACAGTTATCTACTATCATCACATGAAATCTCTTAAGCGAATAATTACTTAAATCCTAGAGAACTGTTTATGTACTTAAAGGAATCTATGTCAAATGTACACATTTGTGTAAAAAACTCATTCTAGGGGCACTGGGTGCTCAGGCAGTTAGGCATCTTACTTTGGCTCAGGTCATGATCTCACAGTGTGAGTTTGAGCCCCACGTCAGGCTCTGTACTGACAGCTCAGAACCTGCAGCCTGCTTTGGATTCTGTGTCTCCCTCTCTCTCTGCCCCTTCTCTATTCACATTCTGTTTCTGTCTCTGTGTCTCTCAAAAATAAACACTAAAATAAATTAAATAAATAAATAAAATAAAAAACCCGTTCTAAAAGAATGGCTTATATGCCATTTCTCTTTATACCATCTGTATCTCTTAGAAAAATAAATAACCATGGTGCTCTTGATTTACCATGATTGAATTTGTGCATTATTTCTATGACTATGAAAGCCAGAAAATATTAAGAATTTTTTAACTACAGATATGTATGGTGTTATAAATATTGAAGAAAACTTGGTCAAGTGCATATACAGTCTCCTGTATAGTCATGTTTCTCACTTCAAATCCATCCCACCTATAATTAGACACTTAATAAATGTCTCCTTTTTATTTTATTTTATTTTTTTTAATGTTTTTATTTATTTCTAGGAGAGAGAGAGAGACAGCTTGAGCAGGGGAGGGTCAGAGAGAGAGGGAGTCACAGACTGAAACAGGCTCCAGGCTCTGAGCTGGCAGTCAGCACAGAGCCCGACGCGGGGCCCGAACCCACGAACCGCGAGATCATGACCTAAGCGAAAGTCGGACGCTTAACCGACTAAGCCACCCAGGCGCCCCTAAATGTCTCCTTTTTAAATGATTTTGGGGTACCTGGGTGGCTCAGTCAGCTAAGCATCTGACTCCGGCTCAGGTCATGATCTCACAGTTCGTGGGTTCGAGCCCCATGTCAAGCTCTGTGCTGACAGCTCAGAGCCTGGAGTCCGCTTCGGATTCTTTTTTTTTTATTCCTTTCATAGTTTATTGTCAAGTTTCCATATAATACCCAGTGCTCATCCCAATAAATACCCTCCTCCATGTCCATCACTCCCCTTACCCCTTCCCCACCCCCATTAACTCTCAGTTTGTTCTCAGTATTCAAGAGTCTCTCATGGTTTGCCTCTCTCTTTCTCCCCAATTATTTTTCCCCTCTTCTCCCCCATAGTCCTCTGTTAAGTTTTTCCTGATCCACCTATAAGTGAAAATATATGGTATCTATCTGTCTTTCTCTACCTGACTTATTTCTCTCAGCATAACACTCTCAAGTTCCATCCACGTTGCTACACATGGCCAGATTTCATTCTTTCTCATTGCCATGTAGTATTCCATGGTATTGATAAACCACATCTTCTTGATCCATTCATCAGTTGATGGACACTTAGGCTCTTTCCATGACTTGGCTATTGTCGTGAGTGCTGCTATGAACATTGGGGTACATGTGCCTCTATGCATCAGCACTCATGTATCCCTTGGGTACATTCCTAGCAGTGCTATTGCTAGGTCATAGGGGAGTTCTACTGTTAATTTTTTGAGGAATCTCCACACTGTTTTCCAGAAGGGCTGTACCAGTTTACATTCCCACCAACAGTGCAGGAGGGTGCCCGTTTCTCCACATCCTCGCCAGCATCTAGAGTTCTCTGATTGGCTCATTTTAGCCATTCTGACTGGCATGAGGTGGTATCTCAGTGTGGTTTTGATTTTTATTTCCCTGTTGAGGAGGGATGCTGAGCATTGTTTCATGTGTCTGTTGGCTATCTGGATCTCCTCTCTGGAGAAGTGTCTGTTCTTGTCTTTTGCCCATTTCTTCACTGGATTATTTGTTTCTTGGGTGTGGAGTTTGATGAGTTCCTTATAGATTTTGGATGCTAGCCCTTTATCTGATATGTCATTTGCAACTATCTTTTCCCATTCCCTTGGTTGTCTATTAGTTCTATGGATTGTCTCCTTTGCCTTGCAGAAGCTTTTTATCTTGATGAGGTCCCAATAGTTCATTTTTGCTCTTGACTCCCTTGCCTTTGGGCATGTGTCAAGTAAGAAATTGCTGAGGTTGAGGTCAAGGAGGTTATTTCCTGCTTTCTCCTCTAGGGTTTTGATGGTTTCTGTGTCTCCATCTCTCTCTGCTCCTCCCCTGCTTGCACTCTCTCTCTCTCAGAAACAAATAAACATTTAAAAATAATAATAAAATAATAAATGATGCTTGGCATTTTCCCCCTCACATACATGATAAATCTACCTTTCTTTGTAATAAAAAAAAATCTCATGACTTCACATTTAAAGTAAATGAAATTTATTATTTTTGAAATTATGTGTAATTTTTTTTCATTTACCTATAAACTCCAGGAAAGTTTCTGGGTTAGGGATAAAGAAGTTAAGCTACAAAATTCACAGGAGAAATTGAAATAAAGTACGGCCATGACCATCAGATTGCTAGGTAAGAGTCAAGAGCACTAGAGCCTACCAAAATGACAATTTCAGACAAGTGAACTAGAAAATAAAAACTGTGGAAGCAATAAAACAAGCCAAGCATATTGTCAGAAGAGAGCAAAGCCTCAGGGCAATGGCCTCAAATTTTAGAGTTTGGGACACACACTTGATGGGCTTCTTAAAATCTTCAGGTTCCCTGGTACTACCTTCAGAGATTAAAATGGGGTGAATCAGGGGTAGGTCCCAAACTATTCCAACAAATGCTGATGCATGTGGTATTCTGTAAACACTCTGAGCAAAACCTCTTTGGAGGCTCTGAGTACCTAGTCCAGGTGCTCAAGTGAACAGTATCCTGCTGCCATGGAGATAATAGTAAGCACAGGTCTCTGCCCAGGTCACAGTTAAATCTGGGATATATTTCACCACTGGCAAATATTCATTATAAGTCTACATAATGTTACATAACCTGTTGGTATTTTATCTTTTATCCAGCATTATTGATGCTAAGTTTTAAATCTAGATATCTATTTTTTACCAACCCATATTTAGTCATTGAACAACCATGTACGATAAATGCTTTTCTCTAGATGAATACTAAAGTCAGGTTTTCAACATTTCTACAACATGCCAGGAAATGTGTTAAGCACTTTTCTTCTGGTATAAATCTGTAGCAAGTTGGCTTCTCTGTTCCTAAAATTTCAGAAAGAAAGAGAGAGAGGGAGAGGAAGAGGGAGAAAGGGAAGAGGAGGAAGAGTGGATGGGAGGAAAGGAAGAAGGGATGAAAAGAGGAAGGAATGGGGAGGGAGGGTGAGAAAGTGTAAATCAGCTTTGTACACTGTTTCATAGGTGATCTTGTAGATGTTTGAAAGCAGCACATTATTTTATTGTGGGGAAAAACTGAAAAAGTCTAAACTATAGAAATACTGTTACAAAGACTTAATTTCATGTGACTGTGAAAAACTACTGCCCATGAAAATAAGGGACTTTAACAGTACCATGCTGTATTATAGAGTCATAAACCAACATTTGAGAGGTAAGGTATAAAAGAATTATTTTTAAAAGTAAGGAGGTTTGCATAAATCATTAATTTGAACTACCCTAAAGCCATTACACGTAATATAATATGTATATGTACATATTTAATGCAGATACTTTTTTTAATTTTTAATGTTTTATTTATTTCTAGGAGAGACAGAGAGAGAGACAGCGTGAGCAGGGGAGGGTCAGAGAGAGAGGGAGTGACAGACTCTGAAACAGGCTCCAGGCACTGAGCTGGCTGTCAGCACAGAGTCCGACGCGGGGCTCGAACCCACAAACCGCGAGATCATGACCTAAGCGAAAGTCGGACGCTTAACCGACTAAGCCACCCAGGCGCCCCTTAATGCAGATACTTTTAAATGATGTGTTTACCCAAACGATTCAGAGTTCGGCTGTCTTAGCAATCCCTAAAAAAAAAAACCAAAACAATGTACTTTTATCATCTAGATGACTTATCTTTTTTAACATGCATTTCCCTTTAGGAAGCTACATTTATCATGTAAAATCATGCTTGTGATGAATTATATCTATAGAAATAAATACAGCAAATCCCCAGCAAGGAAGTTACATGGATGTTTCTAACTCTGACTGTTTTTATTAGATCAGGAAAGGAAGGGTTCAAGGTGAGAAGTAACCATAAATGAATAACTGTGACTAGGAGTGGGAGTATACTCATCTCGTCCTTCTCATTCTTTCTACTCCAACCTGTGGAAACTTACTTCATCCCTTGTCCTTCACCATGGCTCTGGCAGTGCAAAGGTGAAACACAGTGAGGGAAGCCCGTATATGTCCTTAGACAAAATAAACAGAAACTGCACTATGGGAATTCCTTCACAAAGACTGAATTTCAAACAACTCTACAGTGCACAACTCTAATATGAGGAAGTAAAAAGCCCCCCATGGTACATATTTGAGAACCATAAGCCAAAACTGGATGCTGGAGAGGATAAGAGACCATCAAAGTAGTAGAAAAATGAAAGAAATAACAGAATCAGGTCAGAATCACTACCACTACTGAAAAGAGCCAAAAATATTTAAAAATTGTGAGAAGCCACTGAAAATGATTACATAACTACAATATAATTATATCTACATTTAATTACTACCCAACCCACTACGGATCAGACACTGCCATAGATGCTGGAAACTCAGGGCTTGAGACAGGACCCCTGTTCCCAAGAAGTTCATACACTAGTGGAAAAAACATGTAAACACAGAATTAAATGTAGTGTGACCACTGCAATAATTGCTCATTAATAAAATGCGAGTTGGTATGAGTTAACAGTGATGAATACCAGGGATAACTGTGTGTTTATGATTGTGAATGTTTATAATTAATTATACAGTTCATTCCATGCTGTGATTTTAGGTTTCAATCATTCTTCAGTGTCAATTTTATGAAGTACGCTATTTAAATATCACTTTCTAATATGGTGAAGACATCAGACTGAAATGAATAAACAATGACCTCAGTCATTAAGAGCAGGACCCGGAGGTGGTCCATGTTGGCCACATTCCTCACCAATGACTCCCCTTCTCACTATGTGTGTGTCATGGCACAAGAACCAGCAAGAAAATAATAACAATTCAGAATATTTAGAATAACAATTCTAACATGTTATGAAGTTGAATAATTTTTATTCTATAATTTGAGGTATATAATCAGTTGTCAATTATATAGCCAGCATACTTGAAAAACTGTTAAACGTCAAAGCACCATTAAAGAATTTAATGTAGAAATATGATGAATTTTCATAGGTGGGCACTTGTTAGGTGCCAAAGTATGGTTTCAGAAAATGACAAGAGACAGAAGCATGTACATTTATTTTGTGTCTCCTTTTCTTATTGCTAGTGTTTCTTCAAACATTAAAATCATGATATATGAAACACTGCAATAATAAAACAAATCCTATCCTCTGAAAAAAAACTAATAAAAATATCATCACTAAACCATATCTGGACTGTTTGAAAGCATAAATCTTTTTATGTTAACAAGTTCTCTTAATATATAAGGTGCATTACTGATTCTCTGCAGCGATGAGGTGGTAAAATCATTATAGAATGAAACTATTCATAATTATCTGACCCAATCATCGGCTCTCCCTGCTTAACACCAGTCTACCTCACTCATCTAAATGTTGAATTCAATTCAACATTCAACTAAGTGTTGAATGTCAATATCAGAAAAACACAGACTGCAGAGAGAAGGGCATAAACTTAGCAAAGATGAAAGATGACAGGAGGGCTTGAAACTTCCCCAATCATATGCAAAGCACTGACAGATGAGGATCTAGCAGAGTTGGACCCATTCACAGTGGAAGAAAAGTAACAAGAATGACTGTTTCAGAAGAAAATGGTTTCAATATCAAAGGAATGTCTTGAGAAAATTAATGAAGCATTTGAATATTCTCTCAAAAACTCTTTTAAAAATACTAGAAAAGTTAAACATTACATGAAGACTATCACATAATGTTATTATATAATGTCATAAGATGTATGCCCCTACCCCGCAAAAGAGAGTCAGCATTTGATTCACTCTTTTTGATATAGTTTATTAACTAAAGTTATTACCTAAATTATGTTATATATATTAAATAAAACAAACTAATAACATAAATTTTCATTTAAACAAAATGAAGTTCCTATCAGACGTCTCCCCCACCCCCCAACTCCCACTTAGGAAATTCTGCTCTCCTTTCTAGGAAAGTAGATTTATTTTCAATGGTCTTTTTCCTGAACCACTTATCCTTAATAATCAAATCTTCCTCAAGGCAGTAGACAAATTTGTATCTACTAAATCACCTCACAGAAAAAAATGAAAGAAACAGGTCTCATCACAAGCTCTGTTACGCTTACACTCATGAAATAAGAGAACATGACTTGAAGTCAATACACTGTCAGACACAAACTTAGTCAAATGTAAAGCAGCAGAGTCCTGAGGCAGTTAAGAGGTGATTTTAAAATGGTCTTATACCATTGTATTTTTCCATGTAAAAAGGTAATCAAGAGGTGTCAAATTTCTATTCTGTTTCTTTTTACTTCCTAAAACACAATAATTATTTTTATCTTATTTTTTTCCAACACCTTCATGTATTAATAATTTTCCCTCTTATCTTTTAATATATATATTTTTTAAGATTTGAGAGATCTACCCCAAACAGGCCTACCAAGGATGTAAAGCTGAATTACCAAATGACATAATGCTGATTGACAATCCCTTGTTGACAAAGTCCATTAGGACTCCAAAGATTATAGTGACCACTGCAACACTATCAATCAATCAAAAAGTTCACCAATACTGACAATGGTCCTGTTCTATGAAATGAATCAGTGTTTCTTGTTAAAGAGCTAATAAACTTCCTTCTCAACCATTACTCTACAGTTACCTTCAGTAGAATCTATTATGGAATGTTTTGAATGTTGGATAAGACATAAAACTGAGATATAATAAATTATTCTAATAAAAGGCAATTAAATATAAGCAATTAACCTACAGATTTTCTGTGGTGGCAGTCACTATGTAAATGCTGACAAAAACTTAACTTCTATAATCAATTTACTTAAAAACTTTTTAATGTTTATTTTTGAGAGAGAGAGAGAGGAAAGGGCAAAGAGAAAGGTTGACAGAGAATCCAAATTGGACTCTGCAGTAACAGCAACAAACCTGATGTGAGGTTCAAACTCACAAAACCAGATCATGACCTGAGCTGAAGTTGGATGCTCAGCTGACTGAGCCACCCAGGCGCTCCATATAATCCATTTACTTTTAAAAGGCAAGCAACTTAATCTAAATAATTAGTTAATTTTTTAAAGAATTATGTTTAATGTTTATTTACTTATTTTGAGAGAGAGTTAGAGAGAGAGAGAGCACAAGCCAGGGAGGGGCACAGTGAGAGGGAGAGAGAGAATCCCAATCAGGCTCCACACTGTTAGCACAGAACCCAACATGGGGCTCAGTCCCATGAACTGTGAGATCATGACCTGAGCTGCAATCAAGAGTCAGATGCTTAAGCAACAGAGCCACCCAGGTGCCCCACAAATTAGCTACATTTTTATCTGATGGCTATAATATTACATGGTGACAGGATATAGGCTTTAGAATCAGTCTGTCTATTTTCATACTAAACTTTGCCATCCATTAGTCATAAGAACTTGGGTAAGTTATATAGCCCTCATTTTGAAAATCTGTGTAATGGGGATAGCAAACTGTCAAAGACTCACCAAGATTGCATACAATGGAAGATCACCATTTCCTCAAAAGGAAAGTATATGTCTGGCAATCAAGGACCTCTGTCCTCCCATACGCAAATTTAGACAGGCAGGGTTAGAGGAAACTTAGATCTTGACCTTGAATCTTGAGTGACATAATATAAGGGTGGAAAAAATTATTAGAGCTTATCCATTTTAGCTAAGGCACTGATGGTCCTGCCTAACAGCTCTGGCTGCCTAGACACCCTTGAGAGTATAACTTTTCTATTGATCATGTGAATTACCCCATATCCTTTAAATTAATTTTTCTTTTAGTTTCTGTTGCTTGCAACTATCTAACCTTAACTGGAGTGACGTAACACCTTCAGTAGACAGGTGCATATATTAGACAAATGGGAATTTCTCAAGGGTAAAACCCTACCACTGAACCCGAGTTTTAAAATACTACTTATCTGCATAACATTTTATAGTATTCAAAGCACTTCCACTTATTTCATTTGACTCTTGCAATAACCCACACTGTACGTGAGAGAGGTTTGATGCATCATCCCCAGACCAAGGGTTGGAGTCCAGTCTGCTCAACAGCCAGGGCTTTTTACTATGTCCTCTGATCTGGGAGTCATACATTTCAATCACTTATGTGCCTAAATTAAACATGAAGGAATGTAGTGATAATTTATAACACAAAATACTAGATACAAGATACCTGACAGATTTTACTATAAAGAGCCTTCATTTGATTAGTGGGAAAATAAAACCCTGGATAATTAAGTGACTTATTTGAAATAAATAATCCACCTGAAGTGGAAATAGTGCAAACTCATGGTGTATCAGACTCAGATCCCATTCAAGAAATTTTAGTTACTGGAGCAAGAGTGTCATCTCTGAGGTGGTACTACAAGGTCTGTGGGAGCTCGGGGAAAGAGCTGGACAGGGGGCAGTTTCTCAACTTTAGCTCAAGGCTCCTCACCTCAAAAGCTCTTTAAGGATCTCTCTGTTCACTAGTTGATATGCCACCTGACATCTGCCCTTGGCCCTGTCCTAACCCCACTAGAGCCACTGTAAACATACACAAAGCTGTCTGCAAGCTGAGCACTAAACCTTGTTTGCAATTCAGAGAAAGCTCTTTAACCATTCCCCTTCCCTCCAAGAACCTGCATTCATCCTGCATGACTGGGTCCCTCTGCCCTGTATACCTTTGGAATCCCACCCACAGTTTCTCCTAAACTTCCCGGAAGGAACCAGACCTGGGTATTATAACAGCTTCCCCCTTCTCTCCAAGGTGGTGGACTGAGATGGGAAATCAGGTTCTGATCACAAGTTGCCAACCAGTTGGCTGTGCCTTCCTCCAACCTGCATTCCCTCAATGCCGCTCAAAACTCCCCAAAGCACTTATGGCTCTGTCTTATGCAATAATTTTCAAATCCTTCTCCAGTAGAATTTATGTGGCCGCCCTTTTGGGGATCCAACATTCATATTATCTCCTCTGTGTGTGCTGGAACTGCAGTCATTTCTGATTTCCTGTAGCCTATTTTCTCTGTTCCGATGCCCCATTTTCTTCTTGCACTCCAACTGTTTGTTGTAAATATGGCAAGGCTGGTGACACTGAGGCACCCACTGATATGGGCTTGTTTATGACATAGTGTGGTCCACACACATCCTTCCTCTGAGTAACTTGCACTCAGTGCAAGAAATATCAATGCTTTTGTCTCTTATTTCTGCAGTAGACTCAATTTTTAGGATATACATGAGGAGAGAACAAAATTATGACAGATTCCATTTCCCTGGAGTACTGAGAAGAATCTGTGAGGTTTTGTTTTGGTAAAAGGCCTGGCAGATAGCAATGAGGAACCCTCCAATTCAAAGCAAGTTCGGTTTTTCTTCCAATGCTCGAGTGACAACAGAATGACAAAAGTAAACTCCAGGCCATTTTTCTCATCCCAGCAGGACAACTGTTCCCCAGGAAAGGAATTATCATCATGAATCAACTGTAAAACACACAACCATCTTAATTGACTGAAATAAGTAGCATTCATGCTGACACGGGAGGTCACCCTGGACACTTGAAATGAAAGAATATAGATGAGGAGAAAGCTTAAATCTCAGTTAGCATTTGAAAAGTTTCATGGTGAAGAGTGGATAAATAAGGGAATTCCCCGGAGTTCATTGTTTGAGGTTTCTTTGCAAATCTGAATGGACATAATTTTAGATCCAAATGTAAACCAACATATTGAAGATCCGAAACAAACCAGTCAATTATAAAGGCTTAAAATAAAAAGCAATCTATTCGAATTTGTGTGATACAGTATTTGAATGGAAACATTTTAAATCTTCTTTATACCTTTAAAATTATATTAATTGCTTACTTTATAATAATAAATTATCCTAGTTGGAAGCTAATGCTCATCTCAAGGCAATTTAAAGACAAAATTTTAGTTTATTCTTTATACAGCACTAAAATAATATAGGCTCTAACTCTGTGAAATCATGGGGATTCAAAGTTACTATAGATGAAAATATATTACAGATTCTGAATGTCACTCTTTTGCTTTTTTATCATCTAAAAAAATCTTTCCCTAATGAATCATAAATCCATAAAAATTTTCATCTTCAGTGGACCTTAAAAATCAGATCGCAGCCAGTTCTTTCACTTTAGCAATGAGGAAATTCAAATTTAGAGAGATTAAGGGGCGCCTGGGTGGCTTAGTCGGTTAAGTGTCCGACTTTCGCTTAGGTCATGATCTCTCGGTTCGTGGGTTCGAGCCCCGCGTCCGGCTCTGTGCTGACTGCCAGCTTAGAGCCTGGAGCCTGCTTCAGATTCTGTGTCTCCCTCTCTCTCTGACCCTCCCCTGCTCACACTGTCTCTCTCTCTCCTAGAAATAAATTTTAAAAAAACATTAAAAAAATTCAAATTTAGAGAGATTAAGCGGGCTTACACTGAAATTCATCATCAAACACCTAATTTGGAATCTGAAATAACAGCATCGCAGAATATGAATGGAGCAGAACCCCCTTCTTTACTTTCTCCAGAATTCAAGTTCTATACTTGTTGACCAAAGGAAGGCAGGAAAAGGATAAACAAGATGCACAAATACTGAAATACCAAAGCTTATAACCCACACAGTATTGGATGGTTCTATCACAAAGCTTTCAGGTTGAAGTTAAGTCAATTAACTGCCGCTTTATGGATATTTAAAAATAATAATGACAGCACTTCTCAGAAATGGTTACAGCCCTCTGGCATTATCTGTGGAAATGACCATTTATGGCTCAATCCAATGTCAACAATTCTATTCACATCATTAAGACATAACAAACTATTTTAAGCTCCATTGTTGAGTAGAGTGAATGTACCTCCCAGCCTTCAATGTGAGACTGCCATTCCTCTAAAACTTCTAACTTCTCCATCTGCCTCTTGGCCTCGTTTATGTTGGAACAGACGGCTTTCATGGCTTGGAGGGCTTCCATTACTGCTGCGTAGTCACTGTGTTTCCTTGGAGTCCGCTTCAGCAACTCCTGTTTATACACAAAAAACAAATCACCCTTTGATCTTCCGCTTTCTGGTACAGCAGGTTCAGACTGACCAGGAAATGAAAACTGCAGAGATCGTGAGAGCCAAAGAAGTGACATCACAACCTCCACTAGGATTAAGATAAAAAATAAAAGGTTGAATCAATGAATGTGCATTACCCCTAATAGTCATTTTGCAGTTATTTTAATATTTACCTTAAAATTATTGTCTTTAAAAATAAATTAGATTTTTGCTTTCAAACTGTCAGATATCTCACCTGTAGCATGAAATGTTTTTATAAGTTTGACTTCTGCTCCAACCAGAAATATAACTTTATATATTTTCCTCAAGTCTTTAACAGAATAGTAACTTTTTAAATATATTTGTCCTATAATTTCAAACAAAATTTAAATGCTTTATATTCTAATAAATTTTTGAGAAACTATAAAAACATGCTATATGTAATGCAAAACTTTAAATAATGTCTTACACTCTAGCAAAATAAATGATTTATAAATTATATAATGCTCCATCATTACAGGAGCAATTTATGCTGTTTTCACCAATAACTTGGATTCATTCTCTGTAATGAATGATTGCCATATGCCTCCCAATAGCTTTCTTTTTGTTTTTTGGGAGTTTTTTGGGGGGCATTTTATGTTTTTCTCCCCCATTCAGGATATCAGAACAAGAGGAATCTTTAATCTTTTAAATATATTAAAAGGTCTTGTTTGTTGTTTAGAAGCACAAAATTAAACATCTTCACCCACTGTCTAGACAGTTGTGACCACATTGCTTTTTAATTAGTCATTTGTTTCTTTACTACAGTTGCCATCATCATGTAACTAACACAATTACAGAAGTCCTGAGGCAAGTCTTTTAAAAGAATTCTCTTAATTCTTAACATATAGTGGGAAAGTATGCAGTTGTTATATTCTCCTGGGGTCTGTTATTGTTGCAAATTCTGCCATAAACTTTGACTCTGCATTCAATATGTTCACACTCTGTTCTGCAGAGCTAGCACCAAAAGAATACACATTACATGACTCCTAAGACAAGATTTAAAAAGTTATGCTGGAACACAGATCTATGAAAGAGATAATGCTAGCTTCTCTAGAAAGTCTAAAGTGCATTAAGTATTTGTAAATCATGTGAAGTGGTCAAGTCAGTCTGCAGGCTATGATTTGGGACTCCATGCAACTGTGCCCAGTGGGAATCTGTGGAGCTGAGGCATGAATTTAGATAAGTGAAACAGCAAGATAAATGACTAGTAATAATCTTCTGTCAGTTACTTTCCATGAGCCCTGTGCTGATTGGCCAAACTAATAATTTCAAGTTCCACATATAAGACCAATGTATCTTTTCTTTAACACACAGCCTAATCTCCTAACATCTTTCTCTGAGTAAATAAAATCCTCCAAAATCAAAGAGATTGTCAGCATAATGGTAAAACAAAGAAAACTATCAACACCAACATTTCTACTGCACAAGTAAATAGTTTCTTCATGTTTCTTTGTGAAGACAATCATCCAAAGAAGGGGAAACATGACATATTTTTACTCCTTGAAGGTACTATGAGTTGATCTTCATCTTCCTAAGTGAGGATGTGTCCATGATTCCATCTTTTGAGAAGTCAGATCAACCAGTCCTAACCAGCAGCCATCCCTAACCAGAAGTGATTTAGAGCAACTATTTGACATGATGTATTTCTCTTAGTATCCCTATCCCTTCTGATTCTTAAAACAGACAAATGTCTGAGATTCCAAATCAGGTCCAGGACTAGCTGAAGTGATCTGTCACCACATCAGGCATCTGAAAGGACTCTCAGAAAGGTAAGTCACCTTCGCACCAATCCTCCCCACCTTCTGAGGACCACACCAAAGCTCTGCAGAACCGGAGATCTCCGTGCTACCTTCTCTCTAGGGCTTCACTGAGCAACTTCAATTTACTTTTTTTTATAAGGAGAAATTGTTTTCAAAGAAATTTTACACAAAAACCCAATTTATGCAACTAACAAAAATTGTAGTTTTAAAAAAATGTATTCTTAGGTACACCCAGGGGGCTCAATCAGCAAGTATCCAACTCTTGATTTCATTTCAGATCATGATCTCACAGTTTGTGAGACTGAGCCCCATGTTAGGCTCTATGCTCATGACATGGAGCCTACTTGGGATTCTCTCTCTCTCTCTCTCTCTCTCTCTCTCTCTCTCTTCCTGCCCCTCCTCTGCTCGCACATTCTCTCTCTCTCAAAATAAATAAATAAACTTAAAAAATGTATTTTTAGTTTGAATTCCATACATTTATTTATCAAAAAGTAAATCAATAAGAACACCAGTTAATATATGCATAGCATTTTGGAGTATTTTTAAAATTTAGATGGTAAGTAGTAATTAATATTAAAATAAATCAGAAACAAAGATATATGAGTAGTAATAGCTAACATGTGTAATATTGTGCTAAATGATTTGCATAAATACTTTAATAGTCATATTATATAATCCTTTTGATATGCATATATATGTACACACATGGATACACATATCCATATATACATTCTTGTAAATATATACTATAATTCCATCATCATTCTTTCTATTTCAGCAATAAAAACCCAAGGTTTTAAAAGGCTAGATTATGTGTTCAGTCACACAGCTAGTAAGCAGAATACTTAGGCTTGAACTCAGAACTCATGTGCTCAACCATCATCCCAGACTGCATCCTGATGTTATAGTTGTAGTTCTTGATGTTTTAGTTCCAAAAGCATCATTTCCAGAATGGCTATTAAATCTATTCACATACCTTTGCAGTACAAGCATAACTAGGATATTATAATATGTTTTTCACAATAAAACTTTGAGTCATTATAATGAGGCAATGGAACTACAACCATTAATGGGGCATATCCTGTCTTCCAGAGGCAGTGTTTGCTTATCACTGTCATTCCTATCATTTATTGTCCCATGTGATCAACACCATTCCCAGTAAAACTGATTTAAAGAGCTCTGAATTTATGTAACTTTGACTCTAACTTCATTATCATCAAGAAGTCACCATTGTTAGGGAATTCAAAACATATGCCCACAGGAGATTTACTTAAGTTAAAGAACCCTGTACATAAGGAGCTATATACACTGGTCATAAGGTACTTAATGGACTATCTTGAAACTAATGCATTAACTCTAAATAAAACTTAAACAAATACATTTTCTACAAGGAGCAAAGTCTATAAAGTAGTCTATAAAGTCTCTTTTCCCAAAAGATCTGTTTCTTAGTCCTTATTTATGTGACAAAATAGCCATTTTCCCCAATAACTATGATCTCCCCTTTCTTTAGAAAGTCAGATTATTTAGGAGTGCCTGTGTGGCTCAGTCAGTTGAATGTCCATCTCTTGATTTTGGCTCAGGCCATGATCTCAGCTGTGAGACTGAGCCCCATGTTCAAACAGGAGCCTGTTTGAGATTCTCTCTCTCTCTCTCTCTCTCTCTCTCCCTCCCTCCCTCTGCCCTTCTCCTCTCACTCATGTGCTCTCTCTCTCAAAAAAAAAAAAAAAAGCCAGATTGTTTAAAAGAAAAACCTTTTAAATACCATCAACAAAATATGCAGATACAAGGAAAATTCTACAGTGAAATAAACACATAAAATACCTTCAAAAGGAGAGGGTACTTGCAAATTCTTTGTATCGGTGTTACTAAATATCCTTCTAGGGGAACATCTGTGTTCTTCCGTCCTCCAAGTAGCATACAGTTCTGGAATAGAAACAAAAATAATTAATTACATTCTTAAAGCCAAAGCTATGACACTTTCCTTCTATCATAAAATCTTTTGCTAAAACTTTGTCAAAGCTTATCTCTATATAGCTAGCTTCTTTCTCTGAGATGAGCCCATGCTATCCCAAATAACATTTACAGAAAACAAAAAGAAATACTTCACACTTCATATTGGTTATAGAAACCAAATTGTGTTTTGAATATATATCTTGAAAATTAATTTATATATATTTTTCTGAGTATGAAGTCTGAAGAAAAAGAAGTAGGATAGAGATGGAGAAATGAAGGAATGGATGGATGGGTGGGTGGATGGATAGATAGATGGATTGATGGGTAAATAAATAATAGACAGGCAGACACAAATATATAGAGAGATCATTCCTGCTTATAAAGGGAGTTGTGTTACAGTTGAGTTGTGGTGTGGTTTTGCGTTGTAAAGAGCAGGCCTAGAGACAACAGAGTTCTAGGCATGCTCTGCCACTGACTAGTGATGTAACTTGGGCTGATTTGAGAATGCTAGTTTTCCTGTCTGTAAAACTGGCATGTTTCAACCAGTGATTGCTAAGTCACTGTTAGCTAGAATATCTCACCAATGACACTGGCCAGCCAGTCGCAGAGAAAGAGGTCAGATAGGAACTCCAGAGAGGCAAGATGAATGGAGACATCTCAAAATTAGCAATCAGATAAAGATGAAAGAGAAGAGAAAATCAATTCTGATTAAAAAAAAAAAAAAGGCCTATAGCCTCTTAAGCACCTGGTCTTTAATGGTTGAAGCATCAAAGCTTCATTAACAGAAAAGAAAGAAAAGGAAGGAAGGAAGGAAGGAAGGAAGGAAGGAAGGAAGGAAGGAAGGAATGATTGATTGAAAGAAAGAAAGAAAGAAAGAAAGAAAGAAAGAAAGAAAGAAAGAAAGAAAGAGAAAGAAAGAAAGAAAGAAAGAAAGAAAGAAAGAAAGAAAGAAAGAAAGAAAGAAAGAAAAGATTTGAAACTGATGCCAAAACTTGTTTCTCCAGTGTCTATCAGAGTAACTGGCAGAGAGAAAGCAGGCATAAATATGTAATGAAGGGAAAAAAGGGCCCCTCAAATACCCTATTGATAATTTAGCTACCTTTATAACACCATTTTAAAACTGCTGTTCCATATTCATTGAGAAGAGAAAACCAAGTACCAAGGAGGAAAGGATGGAAAGGAAAGACTGAGGGTAATAGCAGAAACCCTCCCCATCTTGAACAACTTGCTTTAGCTCCAATTTGTATATTCAAATCAGCATAACTAATGCCATGACTTTAACTTCCCCCAGACACTTTAGAAGTCAGAACAGCAAATAAAGGTTCTGACAAAAGCATGCTTTTTGAGAGGCTTCATCTCATACTGCAATCAGTTTATCAAAATATTCTTTCCACCTCTGCATGGTATTATCTCCACAAGAATCATATGAAACACAACTATGTACATCTCACTAGATTTCCAGTGATGTTTCAGTATCCTAGCAGGAGTTAGCACCCTTATAGATGTGGCCACTCCCTTTTCTTGGCTCTGGGTTGAAGTACCTTAAGAAACTCATGACTGCCTAACACACTTTTATTTCTTTGTCTATTAGTACTGACAGATTATGAACTGTCTTCATAATAGCAGAGGCTGGTTGCCACTTTAGACTGGCTTACGAAAGCCAGCTCTCTTCTAATATCTACACAAAGAATGTTCCCTAAATGAGCTCCCAGAGATTTCCTGATCATGAAAACTTACTGAGGTAGCAGCATATCCAAGTGCCCCAAATAGGATCATCATCAAATCTGTAAACCCTTACCTGTTTTTCAAAGTGTAATTGTTATTATCCCCATTTTATGGAAATGCAAAGTGACACCAGCGATGTAATGAATTTCCTAAAGTCATTCAGATAATGAAGGGCTATGTAGTGCCAGGGCAAGAATTATAAAAGTCAGGTTTCCTACCAGACTATGGCTGTTGAATCACCTAAAATGAGCACTCTTGAGAGTTTTCTGGAGTGGCTTGACACAATTCAATCAGTAAACTAGACCAAGGTGAACAAAGAGTCAAGTGTGCTGAGAACAGAATGGATTTAATAAGACAGCAGGGTTCAAACACTTTATAAAGAGACCTAAAATTTCAGTGGCATAGGACCCCTAAAAAGAAAGGCTAACTTATAAGACATAAAACTGAGTAAAGATATCAGCGGCACAGGTAAGAGTCACAAAAGAGTCATAGGTTCTCAAATTAAGTCTAGGAAAGTTACTAAAAACAAAACAAATATAACAAACAAACAAAAATAACCAGCTTTAGGAAACAGACTTGATAAATTAAGATTTGTAAGAACATACTGTTGTAAAAGAGCAGTCACTTCCCTGCTAAAATCTTTAAATATGTAGTTTTAAAAAAACAACAAAGGAAGTAAAACAGTACACTAACGAAGGTAAAGAAGGTACAGAGAAACAACAACAAAAACACACATACAGAAAAAACAATAAAATCATATATATCAACACAATAATATCAATAATTACACTGAAGGTCAATGAACTGAACACTCTAATCGAAAGGCAGAGATTGTCAGACTAGACAAAAAAGCAAGAT
This sequence comes from Hyaena hyaena, assembly GCF_003009895.1. Lineage (NCBI taxonomy): Eukaryota > Metazoa > Chordata > Mammalia > Carnivora > Hyaenidae > Hyaena > Hyaena hyaena. The sequence goes on along the minus strand of NW_024081292.1, from coordinate 303,445 downwards.
CCAGCCATATACTGTTTCTCAGAGGCATGTTTTCGATTCAAACATATATATTGCTTGTTAAGTAAAATAATGGAAACAGATATAACGTACAAACAGTATGACAGCTGTCATGGCTATAATAATATCAAGCAAAATAGATTTAAAGAAAAGCAATATCCCTAGGGACAAAGAAAAACATTTTATGATAAGTAGAGGTATAAATACAAGTACTTTAAATGAATACATATTTAACACCAGAGCCCCAAAACATATAAAACAGAAACTGACATAATTTAAAGGCAATCTAGACAATTTAACAATTATACCCATAGATTTCAATAGCCCACCCTCAGTAACTGACAGAACACCTAGAGGAAAGGATGCAGAAGACATGAACAACACTACGAACATAAATGACCTAACATTTATAGAACACTCCACCCAAAAGCAGCAGAGTATGCTTAGTTTTTAAGCACACATGGAACATACAGAGAAAAAAAAAAAAAAGAAATTCCAGGACAGACCATATGCTAAGCTATAAAAATGTCTTCATGAATTTAAAAGGATTTAAACAGTTTAAGTATGTTCTTTTACTGGAATGGAATTAAATTTAAAAAAGCAACTACAGGAATATATTTGAAAAATTCCCATACTGGGAAATAAAATAATAGAATGGCAAAACCGTGATGATTCTAAGATTCTAAAGCTAAAGTTAACCTACCACAGATTTATGAATGCTAGAAGAACACCTAAAACTCCCAAGACAGAGATATAGGACCTTTTTTTTCCTTGCAGCAATACCAGGAGCCAGAGAGTCACTATTTTGGGGCCAGTTTCCCAAGATCCAGTTCCCACATCCCAAGACAAAGAAAACCAGGTGACCCATGCACATGTATAACAGGAGGCGGGAGACCTATGGCTAAGAAACATGCTTCTCTTAGGACAGCAGCAGGCATCACTGTCCACTGGTGAGGAGGAAGAGGGTATCTGTACCTTCTGCAGCTGTTCATGATATAAACATCCTTTAAAAGATAGGCCCAAACAAAGACAGTCAGTTCCACTGCTCAGAAAATGTGCAGAAACACAAGTTCCATGCAGAATTACCCCCCACGACAAACCTCTAAATAAAAAATAGACTACGGGTGCCTGGGTGGCTCAGTCGGTTACGCATCCGACTCTTGGTTTGGGCCCAGGTCATGATATCATGGTTCAGTTTGGAAGTTCAAGCTCTACCAACAGGCTCCTCACTGACAATGCAGAGCTTGCTTGGGATTCACTTTCTCCCTCTCTCTCTGTCCCTCCCCTGCTCATATGTTTGCATGATTACTCTCTTTCTCTCAGGAGTAAATAAAATTTTTTAATACATGAAAAAAAACAGACTAAAGATATTACAAAGGAAACTAGACATTTTCAAATCCTGAATGATAATGAAAACACATGTCAAAATTTATGGAATCAAACTAAAACAATGCATAGGACAAAATTCTTAGCTTTAAACACTTGTATTAGAAAAGGCAAAAAGGTCACAATAAAAACCTCTCAATCAACTATGAATATAATGGAACTTCCTCTACCTGAGAAGGACCTCTATGAAGAAACTTACAGCTAACATACATAATGATGAAAAGCTGAATGATTTCCCCCTAAGTTCAGAAACAAGACAAGAGTATCTGTTCTAACCACTTCTATTCAACAGTATACTGGTTCTAACAAGTCAGTGCAAAAAGCCAGAGGGGAGAATGTCCAAATTGAAAAGGAAGAAGTAAAACTGTCTTTACTCTCAGATGACATGATCCTATATGTAAAATATCCTAAAGAATCGACACACACACACACACACACACACACACACACACACACAAAACCCTACTAAAACTAATACATCAGTTTAAACCACAAGATACAAAAATACACAATAAGCAAAACTAAATAAAAGTCAAATGTTTATGTGGTAGCAGTGAACAATCCAAAAATGAAATTAAGACAATTCCAATCACAACAGCATTAAAGACAGTAAAATACTTGGGAATAAACTTAACAAAGTATAAAACCTGAATACAGATTTCTTAAACATAACAAAAACTTGTTCATATTGACAAAATTTAGTAAGTTGGACACCAAAAAGTGTAAGACTTTTGATTTTCAAAAGACAATATTTTTAACTGAACAAATTACACTAGTAAGAAACATTTGCAAATTACACAGCAGATACAGAAGCTGTATCTGAATTAAAGACCACTCACAGCTCAATATAAGATAAACAACTCAACTTAAAAATGAAAAATTTTGAAGAAGCATTTCACCAAACAGGATATGTGAATGGCTAACAAGAACATGAAAGCATATTTGATATCATTGGTCATGAGAGAAATGCAAATTAAGAATCACCTTGAGAGAAACTACACATCCACTAGCACAGCTATAATTGGAACTCATAACCCATATGTTGGCAAAGATATAGAGAAACTGCAATTCTTGTACATTGCTGGTTGATATGACACAGCCACTCTGGCAGTTTCTTAAAGGTAAACATAAATCTACTATGACCTAGCAATTCCACTCTAAGCGTCTACCCAAGAGAATGAAAATACCCATACAAAGACTTGTGCATGAATGTTCATAAAAGCATTGTTTATAGTAGCCCAAACTGAACATTTCCTGACTTTTCTATACTAACAAACATCTCTGTCTAAAATGATGTCTCATGTGTAGTATCTTCAAGGTCCATCATTAATCACAGTCACTTGTTCACATACTGGCAAATGGATAAACAAAATACGGTATATCCATACATACGGAACACTACCTAGTAATAAAAATGAATGAATATGGATATATGCTCAATAAGGATAAATCTCAAAAAGCATTTTACTCAGTAAAAGAAGCCAGGCATAAAAAAGATTACATTGTAGGATTCCATTTATATGAAATATCCAGAAAAGGACCATCTATGGAGATGGAAATTAAACCAATGATTGCCTAGAGCTAACAGTGGCTGTGGAGATGGGCTGTAAACAGGCACAAGGGACCTTCTGAGGTGCTGGGAATCTCTATCACTGCGTAATGGGATGGTTGCTCCACTCTACAATTTGCTGAATATCACTGACTTGAACACTTACAGTATGTTCCTCACTGGCAATTAAGTTTGCCAAATTACTGCCAAAATATGAATTTATTTGTGCTATTGTAAAGAAATTAAATAAAGTGAAGAAGGAATGCATGCAGGAGAAAAGTCAATCTTTAAATTTCTTTTCTACCATACCCATGATGTGTTTCCTTCCTGTGACTGCCCTACTTCTAGCTCTCTTAGCAGAAGTAAATGAAACCCTACAGAGTTGAGGGATATAAAATCCATGGTGAACTCTAGCATATACGTCTTACCGCACTAGGAATCCATGGTTCTCACAAACAATCCATAGTCAACCAGGATAGGGCATTATCAGTATTTTCCCATCCATTGGCTCCTGCCAAGTCTCACTTCTGACAAGTATCATAGGACTCTAGCCTCCTAGTCTGGACATGGTTAAAGCATTGCCCCACAAGTAGTTTTTACACCACACTGATGCTAGTCCTTGGTTCTTAGTGAGCCTATCAACAAATCACAGCATGTGGTAACACTTAAATATATACTTACCAAAAGAAATGTGCGGATTGTTCTTATTTTGTTAAGTTCAAGAAGCAATTTTTGTGCCTTCTCATGGTTACTACAATATTCATCATAGATACGAAACTTGTCTTTCTGTGAATTCAAGGATAAATTAGAGTCATTTTATTAGCCATTTTGAAATACTAACTGTGTGATATTTATGAACAAACTTTATGAAGTGTTTACTATATTTTGGGGGCTCTACTGTGTGTATATATATAAATACATTTGATTTATTGATTTTCTCTGACCCATAAAGAATAGCCTAAGGAAAGGGATAGGTTATATTAACTAGAGTCCAATATGATGTATGCATTAAGAAGTAAATGAACCAAATGGTAACAATTACAGAGAAGAGAGTACTTAGCTTTACTGAAAGGATTCAGATACAACTTTTAAAAAAAAAGTAATATCTGAGCAAGGTCCAGAGAGATGAATCCATCATTCCCAGGCAGTGAGAAGGAAGAAAGCATTTGGGGTAGAGGGAAAAGCATGTGCAGGCTATATAGGAATAGAGAAACATAGTATCCTGCCATTAATATGCACTAATCTGGACAGTTGTGTTTAAGAAGGACACAGACAGGGGCTCGCGGGTGGCTCAGTCAGTTAAGCGGCCAACTTCGGCTCAGGTCATGACCTCACATCTCGTGAGTTCAAGCCCTGCGTCAGGTTCTGTGCTGACAGCTCAGAGTCTGGAGCCTGCTTCTGATTCTGTGTCTCCCTCTCTCTGCCCCACCCTTGCTCATGCTCTGTCTCTGTCTCTCACAAAAGCAAAATAAACATTAAAACATTTTTTTAAGAAGGACACAAACAGGAAAATACTCAGCAACAAGTGACAGATAGTGACAGACTGTGAAGACACTACAGATGAGAGGTCAGTTCAAAAAGAGGTATTTGTTAGTATCGTAAAGGAAATGGTTACTATTTTCAGATAGCTGTTACACTATAAAGGATTCACAACTCTGAACATAAAACTAGGACCACTGGATAGAAATTGCAAGGGCACTGATGGGCAGTGGGTAGGCAGATTAAGGATTAACATAAAGATTTTCTAATGTTAGAGCTATCACTAAAAGTGGTCAAGTAGAAACAAAACAAACAACTTTCATATTTGCTACAAAGGGATACTTTCAAAAAAGGAGTCATTTCACCATCATGATCTCTAAGTATCCTTCCATCACTAGATTTTTCTCCAAGTGGCTATGCTTTGTATCTTTCAAAGCCACATCAATAAGAGGAAGACACAGAAAATGTATTGATCAATATGAAAACAGGAGTATATCCTCTGAAATTTCAAAAACAGGCATCTGGAAAGCAACACTGAATGCTATTTTATATAGCCAGTAGAAAATGTATTGAATTACTTATTTCAAGAGATGATATGACCCAGAATGAAACAAACTTCAGAAACAGTTGAGCTAAATTCACAGATGACAGATTCATAGTGTGTTACTGAGGAAATGGATGTCAGAGTGCAAGATTCCCATGTGCAGGACTGGACTGAAAGAGCAAATACTCCAGCTGGCAGAAGATTTGAATTCTTTCATGAAAAGGAACAGTCTGGATTAAGTGGACAAAAACATGCGTGATTTCCAGTCATGCCCAAGGAAAGCACAGCTTGATCTTGCTATGCCCAAAGAGCTTCTCCTTTTAATATAATTTATGAAATATTTCCTGAGTATTAAAAAAGCATGCAATCTGCTCACTACATATAGAAATATAGATCTAGAAACTACATATGATTACATTTATAAAGGTTAAATAGGAATAAAACATTGCTATTGTTTATTTATTTTTGAGAAAGAAAGAGAGAGAGAGAGAGAGAGCGTGAATGGGGGAATGGCAGAGAGATAGGCAGACATGGAATCCGAAGCAGGCTCCAGGCTCCGAGCAGTCAGCACAGAGCATGATGCGGGGCTCAAACTCATGAGCTGTGAGACCATGACCTGAGCCAAAGTCTGATGGTAAACCGACTGAGCCACCCACATACCCCAAAGATTAAATAGAAATAAAAATAAACAAAAATTGTGGCACCTGGGTGGCTCAGTTGGTTAAGCATCTGACTCGGTCTCAGTTTAGGTCATGATCTCATGGTCCGTGGGTTCAAGTTCTATGTTGGGCTCTACACTGACAGCGTGGAGCCTGTTTGGGATTCTCTCTCTCCCTCTCTTTGTCTCCACCTCCCCTATTTGTCCTCTCTCTCTCCCTCTCTCAAAAATAAATAAACTTTAAAAAAAAGAAATCAAAATAAACAAAAATTGATTTCTTTGACAAAACACACTTCCACAGTTTTAAATAAAACATTAATTTTGTAGCATTTTAATAAATAAATGGATTCAGATTGGCATTCTGAAAGTAAGCATCAATGGAATATATATACATAGCAGCACTATTTTTATTTTTAGTATGAATGCCTTCACTTCTAAAAATAATTTTCATTTTACAGATGACTTTTTACTTTCCAAATTGACTGCACAAATAATTTCAACTATCGTGTCCAGGGAGACGCAAATGATCACACAAGCATGATGTATAATTTGAAACACCTGAGCCCTGACTGGTTATTCTTCTGTATGGCTCAGTACAACCTTCTGAGGAACCATCCTTGAGAAAAACTCAGACTCTGGTATATGTGTACCTACAGTGACAGGATTTGTCCACCCGCAGGTTTGTCACCAGTCGATTAACAAGGGAATATTCTGACTAACAAAAGGCTCATCATGCCATTATAAAAGTAAGGATTTTCTGCCTCAAAAGGGAAATGCTCTATGTTTGAGAGAAACATAAAAATCCATTCATTATGAACAGCCTGAATATTCATTAGAATTCAAAGCTACAGAGCATGCGAAGAACTAACTTGTTGGGAAAAATAAAAGGCTGTTTATTCTTCACTGAATAAAATGGATGATGTGAGGCCCTCACCCCTTTCTGGCTCTAAGTGGAAGATTTCATTGGCCTTAAAAGACCCCAAACTTTTGGTGTCACATTTTACTTCTAATGCTGAATTCCCACATACTCTTGTGCCAAACGTTAGACCTTAAAATCTAAGGGGAAAGAACTTTTAAAATAAACAGAAATTTATCCTACAAAGTGAAGAAAGCAGGTTCCCACTTCTTGCTGGGCATTAGGTTCTGGATGTAGGCATTCTTCCACGACTTTTAAAAATTCCTTATGTACTGCAAGGATGTCTTCAATGTTTGAGAACAGCATCTGCAAATACATGTAAGTAAGTGCAATAGTGAAGCAGGTTAAAAACAACAAAAAACAACAAAAATCCACAAAAACACAAACAAACAAACAAAAATACAACAAATAAGTCCATGGGAGTACAGTAGTCTATCTCCAAGCTGAAAACTTCAGGGCATAGCAAGCCAGCCATCAGAGTGCCAATTATGTCTGGACATCCTCCCCACTCCCACACAACTCTGGGAATCAGGAACCTATTCCTGGCTCTCAGGAAAAGCCTGAGTGACTAAATCCAAGCAGGACAGTCCCCACCCTATTAACGAAAATGGGCAGCAGGTAAAATTGTGCAGGCAGATTTGCTGGCAGGCTGTGGGGGACAAAGGTTTCTTTTGCTCTCTAGAAAGGCATCCTAGAATGGACAGCCCTTTTCCCTGCTCTGGAAAGGTGCTGTGCCTGGAAGTGACAGCTGGGACAGCTACAGGGTCATTTTGCAGCTGTGGGAGGAGCCAGCCCACCGTCAAGCTGATAACCTGGATGCCAAAGTGAAGAGCTACAGAGAACCTGGCAATCTTATTGTCCTCCCTGAGCCACAGGTCCTGAGCCTTTTCTTCTGTCTGGAGTTCTCAATATGAGAGACAAAGTATTCAAGTCATTTGAATAATAAGTGTCTTTTGCTTTCAACCAAAAGCACACAAACTAAAATATTCCTGAGATGAGGAGAATTTGAAAGTTTAATTTATGAAAATAATAGTCAGAAGGGCCTATAAAATCCTTGGAATTTTTTTTAATTTTTAGTAAAGGAAAACAGCAAATCAGCACCAAAAAAAATCAGTGATAATTTATAGAATTTAAATAATAGCGATAGTACAATTAATTTTCATTTAACTCCTCCTCCTTTACAAACCTCTTCATAATTTTCCTTCTCTGCAGCTTAACAGGAAATTTTTTTACATTTATTTCTTAATAAAAGATATTATGAGGACTTCTTCTGCACCATTGAACCATCCAAATAATTTGTTCTTTAGAGATCAGAGACAGGAAGTTGCATTTGTCCACCTCTGGCCTTCCTCTTACACACAGGTCCCCTCCCCTTCCCTCTCACAGACTCTGAGGTTCTCAGCCTGGGTTTGTTTTCCTTCCTCTTTTCAAACTGTCCTAAGGCCTTGGCCAAAAAAAAAAAAAAGAAAAAGAAAAAAGTCTCGTCTTCTACACCATCATCATAACCCTCTGTTTCTTTTCCCAGTGTTGTTTCCCTTTTTCTCAGCGTAGCCCACACAAGTGACTGGCACAGAGCTTACGCTGGTACTGAGGGTAATCCAAGGGGACTGTGTGCTTGCGTTGAGGGCAAACTGCATCTCCTCACCTTCACTGTTTCTTCTGTTACATTTTTGTCAATTTTTGAGGCAGCACACTGGTTCATTCGGTGTAAGAATGCCTGCATGAAACAAAACAAAAAAAAGATATTTTGAAGGTGACATTAGGTTAATAAAATAACAGGGTGTTGAACAGAACTAATTTTTTTAATAGGAAACCAAAGTTTAAAACGCCAACTGTTGAATAGTTTTATTGTAAAAAGTGAAACCCTTGTTCACTGTGGTTCCTACCTGGGGATTTTATCCTTCATAGTTTGGGGCCATGACCAAAAGTGACCATGTATATATCAATTAAATTTATCCACCAGGATCTCAGTGTTCTGTAGTAAACACTTAAGAGTCCAATGTTTCCGGGGCACCTGGGTGGCTCAATCGGTTAAATGTCCGACTCTTGATTTTGGCTTGGGTCATGATTTCACAATTCATGAGATTGAACCCCATAATGGGCTCTCAGCTGACAGTTGGGAGCCTGCTTGGGATTCTCTCTCGCTCCCTTTCACTCTACTTCTCTGCCACTTACACATGAGCACTTTTGCGTGCTCTAAGTAAATAAATAGACTAAAAAAAAGAGTCAAATGTGCTTTAAACTTCTAAGTCTTGTGAAGCACACACGACCAAAATCTAATGAAAAATCAGATTTCTGATAAAAAACAGAAGGACCAGAAATTCCACTGACCTTTTTGGAGCTGACAGTGACTGGAAGGGGGTAGGGAGAAGATATAGAGATAGTGAAAGAGGAGGAGAGACATTGACTTTTCAAGAAGGAATGGAGGGATTTCTCTTACCAACCCTCTCCGAAGTTTTAGAAAGCAGGATCTGGTATTTCTGGGATCAGGTCAGATTAATTAATTAATTAATTTAATTAATCAGCAAATTAAATTGCCAATAATTTGATTATAGGCAAATAAGTTCATTAGTATTTCAAAGATCTGAACTCTTCTTGATAAGTCATTAAGCTTGGACCCATGACTAAATATGCTATTATTTTTGCAAAGGAAAAGAGCAGAAAGAGTTATTTAAGCTGGGTCTTAAAAGAGAAGGTTTGAAAGGAAAAGGAGAAGTGACTTTCCATCCAGCAAATCTGTTTTGTGTCTTTAAGACATCATTCATTAACTATCTAGTAACCAGTTGAGATCATTGCCTTCCCCGTTTGTCTTCACAACTTCAGTCAGTACCTGCCACGTGAGGGTATGACTGAACAGCCCACCAATCCCCAGGACACACAGAGGCTCCAAGGAGTCTCTGGAAACTACATCAAAGAAATGAAGATTAAGGTAAGAATCCCCTTTTTTGTTTATATATTTATTTTGAGAGAAAGAGAGAGAGAGGCAGAGAAAAAGGGAGAGAGAATCACAAGCAGGCTCCAACTGCCAGTGCAGAGACTGACACGGGGCTCAATCTCACAAACCATGAATTCATAACCTGAGCTGAAACCAAGAGTTGGACACTTAACTGAATGAGCCACCCGAGTACCCCAAGAATCCCATGTTTGACATGTTATATTTACAAAGATTCAAGAGACTAAGAAAACCCAGTATTGTTCATAATGTTCCAAAGTTATCACTCTCAAGATATTGCTAATAAGAGTATTGGCACACACAGTAGTGGCACACACAGAAATGGCACATTTCTGGGGACAATACAACTTAAAAATATATCTCAAATTTTTAAATAGGCATTTCCTTTAACCAGCAATTCTACTTCTAGGAATTTATTCTAAGAAAACATTCAGACAAGGGGTTACAGTATATTGATTACAAATGTGGAAACATTGGAAACAATCTAATGCCCATCAATAAGGGAATCATTGAATATATTATAACACATGCAAATTATAAAATATCATGCAGAAATATAATAACAAATGGAATGTGATATAAATTACATACAATTATGTGCATATAAAACAGATGTCTATAAAATATTGTTCAGTAAAAAAATTTCCTAATCAGCATACTTGAAATGTACATACATATGTACCCATGTATACATATTGCATATCATTATAAACACATAAATGTACATATGTAATGGCAGTGTGCACTAATACTAAGAAAAAATATGTAGCACATACCAAAATGCAAACAGTAGTTAAAGATGACCTTTGTACACTTTCTGATGCTCAGAATATTTGCAAGCATATTATAACTTTTGTGAAAAGAAAAACAAAACTATTTAACAGAAACAAAACAAGCTATAGGATGTCATTCTTAGCATTAGCCCCATCTTTATTCCCAATTCCACCGTTCATGTTTCAGTCTATAACAACAAAGTCACATCAGTACTAATTAACTCAACTGAATGAAATAATTCAGCTGAATTCAATAAACTGAATAGGAGAGTGAATGTCACCTTGATTCTTTTATTGGAAAATATATGTGATATGATTTTTGAACTATTATCTAAAGTTAGCTGTAACTGGCAATGTAAACAGATTCTGAATTTCCTGACTTTGCCTATCTTAATTAGTATTAGTTTATTTTAATTTTAGTTTTGGTTTTATTGAATATTTTCCATATATTTATACCAAAAATGCTCCGTTAGCTCTTTCTACTTAGTCTTAAAGTAACACGGTAGTTTAGTTGCCTAGTTTACATTTCATGTTGACCACATAGTAAACAGGTAATGTCTCACACAAGCAAAGCTGAACGTTCGCCTTTATATTTATAAACTTTTCTTCATGAACTGAACTCAGTCACATTCTGAAGCTAATAAATGTAAGTTAGGAGGTAGTACAAATGAATCAAAATATGAGTTAGAAGGAAACCTACAAACTGAGACAGTAAACTATATCTTCATATGACTTTTTAATCTTCTTACCCTCCAAGACAATATGGAACTTTTTGTTTAACTGAAACAGATGAAATAGAACCCAGAACTTGTTAGCATTTCTGATTAAGCATTTATTTTCCCAAGAGCTTCATTTTCTACACAACGAAGGCAGATTTCAGAGAGTTTGCCCAGAGCACGAAATCATGAAAACTGACATTTTTGCTAAAACCTAGAAGTCCTCCTTCCTCAATATAAAGAAAACTAACTTGTTTTCAGAATTCTCTCCTAACACCTTTCAGACTTTAGTAATTAGTGCATTTAGTTTTTTTTTGCTATCAGTCAATGAAGCATTAATACCCTAAATACAAAAATACAAGAAGGATTTAATATGCTGTTTTACATCTGCATTCATTCATTCTCATTGGTTCAGAATTTCATCAGAATTATATCACCTTCATTTTGATACAAATATACCAGAATAAGGCTTGTAAATGCCAGTGGTTCTCAAACATTTTATTGTATATAAGACTTGGAGAGTTGTTCTAAATGCAGATTCCCTCACCCTATCCCCAGAAGGTCTGATTCAGCAGATTGGTTGAGGACCCAGAAATCTGTACTTTTAATAAGTTCCCTAGATGATTCTGATGCAGTTGGTCCAGAGACCACATCTGATGAAAAGTTATGTTTTTTCTTCCAAAACTAAAGAAACAGACTTTGAGGAAACAAGTCAGTGGGTCTCAATGGAGAAAATTTCTTGGCTTTCCAACCCTACACACAATACCCTTTTGCACAGCCACTTGGAGTTTCCACTATCCACCATAAAACCCTCCCTCCAACCATGAAAATCACAATTTGGGCTGCGGACATGAATCGTAACAATCTCTGAAGGCTAGGGAAATGCAAAGACCAGTGAGGTAAGATGGGCTAACTGAGGCTCACAGGTTACCCTCCTTGTACCTTCCAGCTTGCAGGTGTTTGGCAGGAACTCAGTTTGCCAGCATTGCCCTAACAACAATTAGATGACACATTCTGAGATATCACTACAGTCAGGGGCTACTCATTTCCTACAGAGACAGCAGAACTCTTTATCATCTGTCCAATTGTTCCATGTTGTTTCCTTCCTATCATGTATATGGCAAAATGGGTTAAATGCCATACATTAATTAAAGTTTAAGAAAAAAATGTCACAAATTTGCTACCAATATATTAAAAGAAGGAAAAAAACTCACTAATATATAAGAAAGAGATGACAGCTATTCTCTTCCTCCCTGACTGTCCATCTGGGCCACTACTTACTCGAAAGGTAAGGCAAAATCCACGATGGGTTTATTCTCAGAATGCATTTATTATAATTTCAGTGTACTAAATTATCTCCCTCAATTCATTTTTGTCCTCCCAACTCTTTTCATTAGGCACACATAGCAGATCACTCTTGAAAGTCTCATAGATCTGTTCATTGCTATAATGTTTCCAGATAGTTGTGGGTATTCTTTAATACAACACCAAAACTCAGTAAGTGGTAGTTTCTTAGAGGTTAGTCATGATTTTTTACCTGAAACCAACTGTATCAGCGAACTTTTCATACTTGGCTAAAAAGTTGTTTTTTTTTTTTAATCTGGGCTTGATGCTGTAATTTTTTTAACAATGCTTCATGAGAGTTATAAACATCTTCAAAATATTAACACATCGTATTCAATATCAAAGAAAACTCACATCACATTAGTTAATATCAGTATCCAACTCAGTAGAGAAGTCTTTAAGTATTAGGAAACTATCCAGTTCACAGACATAAATTTTCCAAAACTTTAAATTCACTTGCAAGCTTGAATTTATCATCATCAACAAATACTATCAGTTGTTTTCCTTGAAGTGACAGGTTCAGTTCATTCTTTTTTGAATAAACTATCTGCCAAATACCCCAGTACCCTGGAACTGAAACTACAGTTTATCTCACAGTTGTTATTTCAAGTAAATATAATGTTCCATAGCAACTCAATCACAAATTCTACCCCTGGAGACAACCATAATATTTGAGTATGCAGAAGAAGTACTTAGGTGTACTGCCTGTTTCATCACACAGCATATTAAAAAGGCATGTGCTCAACAGTCATGATTTAGTAAAATTAATAATCTTTACAACTTCACAAGAACACTCTTAAGTGAAACTGGAATCCCTCTACCACGCCTCCCCCATGAGTGACTGACAGTAAAATATACTACTAGTATATTTTATATACTGTATAAATATGTATATATTTATAAATATATTTTATATACAGTCTATATAACTGTAGACTACTATTATAGTTTGGTGCCACTACTCTGATTCACACTAAAGCATCAGCAGTTTTACACATCATTGTTTTTGCACCATCAGTGCAAGCATCAACACAGAAAAAAAAAAAGCAAATAAAGTCTTAGTATTACAATGAAAATAGTTTCACCTTACATATCCCCTGAAAGGATTTCACAAAACTCTAAAAGACTGCAAAGCACACCTTTAAAACCACTGTTCTAGGCACCCTCTTAAACTGTTGGTAGGAATGTAAACGGGTGTGGCCCCTCTGGAAACCAGTGTGGAGGTTCCTCAAAAAATTAACAAGAGAACTACCCTGTGACCTAGCAATAGCACTGCTAGGAATTTACCCAAGGGATACAGAAGTGCTGATGCATAGGGGCACATGTACCCCAATGTTTATAGCAGCACTTTCAACAATGGCCAAATCATGGAAAGAGCCTAAATGTCCATCAACTGACAAACGGATCAAGAAGATGTGGTTTATATATACAATGGAATACTACTTGGCAATGAGAAAGAATGAAATCTGGCCATTTGTAGCAACGTGGATGGGACTCGAGGGTGTTATGCTAAGTGAAATAATTCAGGCAGAGAAGAACAGATACCATATGAATTCACTCATATGTGGATCAGGAGAAACTTAACAGAAGACCATGGGGGAGGGAAAGGGGGGAAAAGTTACAGAGAAGGAGGGAGACAAACCATAAGAGACTCTTAAATACTGAGAACAAACTGAGGGTTGATGGGGGTTGATGGGGGAGAGGGGAAAGTGGGTGAAGGGAACTTGTTGGGATGAGTACTGGGTGTTGTATGGAAACCAATTTGACAATAAACTATATTATAAAAAAATGAAAGAAAACCACTGTTCTAGGCATGTAAGATATATCAATAAACAAAATAGTCAAGAATTTCTGTTTATATTCTAGTGGAGGGAAACATAATATACAACAAATATAATAGAAGCACATTAGAAGCCAGGTGTTAAATGTAAGCAATGAACTTACTATGATAAGAAAAACAAATCTACACATATTTGAAAAACAATTTAATACTTTACAATGATTCCAAAGCTCTCCAGAGATCCAGAAGTCCAGAGCCCAGAATTTATCACCATAAATCTATACCACTCAATTCTATTACTTAATTATATTTGACTTTTCTCTCATTACATTCATGGCATCATTTCTCCTTTCCTTCCTTTTATGTCTCTACTTTGCCCTATGACTTTCAGTAACCACTCTATGCATAAGACTAATAGTGGGATGGGAGTCTTGAGTCTCATCTACAATTTCCAAATACCTCCAAAGATAGGGAAGTAAGTATTCTTCAATTTTATTTTTACTGCCAAGCATTCAGGACTCATTTGGGTAGGGGAATAAACAAAATTTAAAACACAAGGAAATTACCAACTACAGATTTTTTTTAAATGTTTAATGTTTCTTTATTTTTGAGAGAGAGAGAGAGAGACAGAAAGAGAGAGAGAGCAAGTAGGGGAGGGGCAGAAAAGAGGGAGGCACAGAATTTAAAGCAGGCTCCAGGCTCCAAGCTGTCAACACAGGGCCCAGTGCAGGGCTCGAACTCTGGAACCATGAGATCATGACCTGAGCCAAAGTTGGATGCTTAACCTACTGAGCCACCCAGGCACCCCCAACTACAGATGTTTTTGTAATTGTCTTACAATGATAATGTTATTCCCACAAATCATAGTCTAGATGAAATGGATCAAATCCTTGACAAACATAATCTGCCAAAATTCACACAAAAAGTAATATAATATGAAGAGGCCTCTATCTACTAAAAGGACTGAATCAATATTTAATAACCTTCCAAGACAGAAAGGGCCAGGACCAAATAAGTTCACTGGTAAGTTTTACCAAACGTTTAAAGAATAATTCTACCAATTCTCTACAATTTCTTTCAGAAGATAAGAGTAGTTGTTCTATGTTCTAAGTTGTTCTATGAAGCCAGCATCACCCTAATACCAAAACCAAAGACTTCACAAGAAAACTATAGACCAGTATCTCTTGTAAATATATATGCAAAAGTTCTAAGCAAAATATTAACAAATAACAGACAAAAATGTATAAAACAATTATACACCACAACCAAAGGGAATTTATCCCAGATATGAAAAGCTGGTTCAATATTCTAAAATCAAGTAATGAAATCCATCATATCACCAGTCTCAGAAGAAAAATCCGTATGATCAAGAGATTCAGAAAAAGCATTATTTGAGAAATCCAACACCCAGTCATGACAAATATTTTCAGTAAACTAATAGAGGGGAATGTCCTCAACATTATAAAAAAAATCTTTAAAAAAAAACACTACAGCTAACATCATGCATAATGGTGAGAAACTAGAAGCATTCCCACTACAATCAAGACTAAGGCAAAAATGTCTCCTCTCACCACTCCTTTTTAGCATTGTCCTATATTTTCTAGCTAATACAGTAAGACAAAAAAGGAAATAATAGGTACGTAGATTAGAAAGGAAAAAATAAAATTGTATTTGCTCATAAATGATATGATTGTCTAGGTAGAAAATCAAAAGAATTGACCCAAAATATTCCTGGAACTTAAAAGCTCTCTTAGGAAGTCAGAGGGATACAAAGTTAATATACAAAAGTCAATCACTTACCTCTATACCAGCAATGAACAAGTGCAACTTGAAATTAAACACACTATCATTTACATTAGCACCTCCAAAAATGAAATCTTGGGTATAAAACTAAAAAAAACATGCATCACATCTGAATGAGAACTACAGAACTCTGATAGAAATTATCAAAGAAGACCAAATAAATGGAGAGACAGTTCACATTCACAGATAGGAAGATTCAATAACATCAAGATGCTAGTTCTTCCCAATTAGATCTGTAGATTTAAACCAATTCTAATAAAATTTTCAGTAAGTTATTTTGTGGATATCAACAAAATGATTATAAGTTTATATGGAGAGATTAAAGACTCAAAATAGCCAAAACAATATTAAAGAATAAGAACAGGGAGCCTGGGTGGCTCAGTTGGTTAAGCATCAACTCTTGATTTTGACTCAGGTCATGATCCCAGGGTTGTGGGGTTGTGGGATTTGGCCTGTCAGGCTCTGAGCTGGGCATAGAGTCTACTTAAAATTCTCTTTCCCTCTCCCTCTCTCTCACTCTCTCCCCCTCCCTCCCTCTCTCAAACTCTTCCTTCTGCCCTTCCCCCACTCATTCTGGATCTCTCTCTCTCTCAGAAGAAGCAGAAGAAGAAGCAGAAGGAGAAGCAGAAGCAGAAGCAGAAGCAGAAGCAGAAGCAGAAGCAGAAGCAGAAGAAGAAGAAGAAGAAGAAGAAGAAGAAGAAGAAGAAGAAATAAGAACAAGATCAGAGGACTCAGAGGACTGACACTACCTGACTTCAAGGCTTATTCTAAAGCTACAGTAATCAAAACAGTGTGGAACTGGTTTGATGAGAAGAATAATCTTTTCAACAAATGATGCTGAAACAACTGAACATCAACATGTGAAAAGAAAAAAAGACAGAAAGAACCTAGACACAGACCCTACATCCTTTAGAAAAATAAGCTCAAAATGGATTAGACCCAAATGTAGAATGCAAAACTATAAAACACCTAGAAGAGTATGGTGATGACTTTTTTAGATATAATACCAAAGGCATGATCCACACACAAAAAATAATTGATAAGGTGGATATCATTAAAATTAAAAACTTCTCTGGGAATGACAAGAGAATCCAAGCCACAAATTGGGAGAAAATATTTATCAAAGACATATATGATAAAGAACTATTGTCCAAAATGTACAAAGAAATGGTAGAATTCCACATCAACAAAGTCAACATCCAAATTAAAAAACAGGCAAAAGAACTGAACAGGCACCTCACCAAAGAATATACATGGATGGCAAATAAGCATATAAAAAGATGTTCAAATCATACATTATTAGGCAATTGCAAATTAAAAGAAGATACTACACATTTATCAGAAAGGGAAAAATCTAAAATACTGACAATGGCAAAGGATGTGGAGTAATCAGTAACCCTCCTTCATTGCTGTTGGAATACAAAATGATGCAGCCACTTTGGAAGACCGTTTGACATATTCTTACCATAAATATTCTTACCATGCAATCCAGCAATCATATTCCTCAGAAGTTACCTAAATAAGTTGAAAATTTATATCCATAACAAAACCTGTACCTGGATGTTCATAGCAGCTGTACTCATAATTGACAAAACTTGGAAGTAAACAAGATGTCCTTCAGTAGGTGAATGGATAAATACATCCAAACAGTTGAGTATTATTCAGCCTGAAAAGAAATGAACATGATCCAGCCCCTCCCTCCTCTATTTTGCCTCATCCCAGTTTACCCATTCTGGACCATTGCCCAACCACAGGTTCCAGGTTCTCCTCAACATGCCACAATTACTTCCACCTTAACACCTTTACACAACCTGCTTCCTCTGCCTAGAACACTCTTCACCTGGCTGTCTCCTGCTGTCACTCAATTCTTAGCTTAATGTCTCTCATGGCCATCCAGTCTTAACACGCTCCCTGATGCCAACCCTATCTTGCCCTATGTACTCCATTACTCTACTTTGTTTACCCTACTGCTCCTCCATGTCCCATTTTATGTATTTGTTAATTTACTGGTACACCGCATTAGTACTGGAGCTGCATGAAGGCAGTGTCTGCCTGTTTTGCTCACTTGGGTTTCCTCAGCATCTCAGACAATGCCCGGCACTTGGTAAGCTCTCAATAAACTTCAGTGGAAGAATAAGTGAAGAATTTTTTCTTCACTAGATGTTTTTTTTTTTCTGAAGACCACCAGACTGTTTAGTATTAACTTCCCTAGTGTATTATCTTCCCAAATACCCATCAGCAACTTAGAATATAAGAATATCATATTATCTTCATCTTTTCCTTCACCATATACCAGGGTTTCTCAACATTAATACTCTTGACATTTGTGTCAGAAAAATCCTGGTTGTAGGGGCTGTCCTGTTACATGTAGGATGTTTAAGAGATTCATGGCCTATACCCACTAGATGCCAGATGTAACAATCAAAGATGTCTCTATACACTGCTACAAGCCCACTTTGCACCCCCACTGGCATAAAGAATCCCAAAATACCCATAGCAGTGTTAAGTAAATGCACAAATTTGAGGCTAAAACATTTTGCATTATCAACCTCTCTGGGCTACATGAGAACAATAAGTGATTCCCTGTGTCTTCCTGAGCTTTAGCAAAGTCTCCATATATCTCCTTACTTCAATAATTTTGTTAGATTATGAATAAAAAGCTCAATACATTCTTATAAAAATTATAATTAGGGAAAATTTATGTTTAGATTTCTTTACAAACAACTAAGTAGATTTTTAAAAGCTCTGAGCCTTTGTCATGTCTTTTCCACTCAGACACAATGAATAACAATGATAAAATACTGTTAGTTTGCATGTCTGCCCTCCACGAAACTGTACTCCCTAGGGAAAAAATATATATAGGCAACACGTTTTCATCTTTGAAAGAGATATTGGTTTGTTCTCAGATTGCCATGACAACATTCTATACATATGAAACTCCCCAAACTGATAGAATAATAAATCATTTGTCGGCAGTTCAGTAGCATTGAAGACTCACCCTCACGAGTATCTATCACTCTACAAGCCATCAAAGGAAAATATATGCCACCCTGGACTACTCAGATAGATGCCTAAGGAGATCACAGTGATACCAAACAATATGTCAATATTCCCAGCAAAAACCTTTCAATGTTGATGTTTTTTCATGACTCAGAACCAAAAGGATTTATTGTGTCATACTTGCTTAGAGCCTTTTAATATCTGCTCAGTTTCCCACCAAAAGATGTTTTATTCTTTTTCAGAAAAACTGTTAATTCAAAATTAACATCATCATCATCTAGGTAAAGATAAGTTTTCACCATACATCCATAACTTTTAAAATTCCTTAGCTGAAACTTTCCCAGAATTTGAGGATAATTAAAACATTATTTAATGTCTTCTGTTTGATCTTAACATGTCAAAAGGCAGCATGACTCCTGTGTTCTTCAGGAGTTTTCAGGGGAAAGAATTCGTACTGGGTCAGCATGTGATCAGTACACCAAATACACATCAGGCACGAATTTAAAGTCGTTTAATAGTTAGGTGACTAGATTGGGGCGCCTGGGTGGCTTAGTCGGTTAAGCATCCGACTTTCGCTTAGGTCATGATCTCACAGTTCGTGGGTTCGAGCCCCACGTCGGGCTCTGTGCTGACTGCCAGCTCAGAGCCTGGAGCCTGTTTCAGTCTGTGACTCCCTCTCTCTCTGACCCTCCCCTGCTCACGCTCTCTCTCTCTCTCCTAGAAATAAATAAAAATATTAAAAAAAAAAAAATAGGTGACTAGAAAGTCAGTGTTGAAAATGGATGGATATGAAAGAGAAATCAGAACCATTCTCAATGGAATTACAGTTATGCTTAAAACTATTAAAAGTAAAAATTAGAAAATTTATTGAGATAATTACAAGAAAATACTATAATAAAAGCAAACTTTTCTGAAGTGTATTTTGTCAATTTTTAAAGTCTTATTTTGTTAAATTTTGAGGTTTTTTTCTTATGTGCTTTTGCAATTTCTTTTTTTAATTTTTTAATGTTTATTTATTTTTGAGAGTAATAGAGACAGAGCATGAGTAGAGGGGCAGAGAGAGAGAGATGGAGACACGAAATCTGAAGCAGGCTCCAGGCTCTGTGCTGACAGCTGTGAGGCTTGAATTCACGGACTGCAAGATCATGACCTGAGCCAAAGTCATTGGCTCAAAGTCTTTGGCTGACTAAAGCCAAAGATGTTTAACTGACCCCATAATTTCAATTCCTACCACCTCATCCTCATAGCTCAGCCCATAAAAAATAGGTTTATGGTAGCCATCTTTCTTGGATATTTAACTTCCATTAACTTAAGGCACTGAATTAAGTCAAAAGCAGATATCAAAAGCAAGAGAGGTGCTTTTAACATGGCACAAATGGTTAAAACATTGATTGTTTCAATTACCATCTAAGGAAATATGAACATTTACATAAAAATCAATAATTATGGTCCCTCTTCAAACATAAGGAAAAAAATCAATCCAGAGCCCACATTATTTAATAGTAGCCAAAGACCAGAGCAAAGGCAGGCACATGTTCCTTTCACTTGCTACAGTCATCAATTTTCCCTCTTACCTCCTATACCAAAGCTAAATGCTAATTGTTCTTTATTCTCACACCAATATTATCTTTTTTATACAAAATTCAATTTATTCATTTTTGTGACTTAGAATCTCTGTAGCCATTTTAATTTTCATCATATAATCTTGGGGTTTTGCCAAGGCCCTCTGGGCTTTTATAAATTCTTAATACTGATCATTCCAGAGTTCTATGTTTTAAAATGTCATTTGGTCTTTATGTGTTTGAGTGAGAAAGTACTCCCAAGATGAGAAGAGAAAACACTTAAAGGAAAAAAAAAAAAAAAGAAAGCAAGAAAGGAAGAAAATTTGGTGCCTATTCACTTAACACCTAGTTTCCCAAGGAATTCATGATTAAATCAGATGTTAATTCTCAGAAGTTATATTTTCTAGAGACAACTCTGAAAGCCATAGCAGTTAGTTTTCTCAAAGACTGAAAAAAACTCAATGTCCTTTATTTTAAACTATTAAATTTTTTTAATAAAGTAGCTTTTTGGCAATAAATTTTTCTTGGCTCATATATTCCAAGTATCATTTGATTCATGATGGTCTTGTGTTCCTTGTATTGTTTTGGGTGATTGATGTCTCTTTCCGGAATGGTTAGGGATACACCAAACCTTAGGAAGAAATCAACTAAATAAAGTAAATAAGATTATGAAGCACCCAATCTTTATAGTTAGCTGTTTTGAAATCCCTCTAAATTAATCATCTCCATGTTCCTTCCCAACATACCTAGAAACACCTACCTACATATCTATGAAGACACAGGATATCTCATAGGGTGGGGTGCAGCCAAGGTTCTAAGCCTCAAATTACCTCATTCATTAAATTGGGGTAAAAATAATAGTACCTGTCTCAAAGAGAGGTGAAGAGAATTCACAGAGGTAATTTTTGTTAGCACTTTACGCAGTTCCAGTGCACAATCAGGACCAAATACTGATATTTCTGTTACTACTGTTATACCTACAGCCATAGTTCTATAATATCTACTGTGGTTTTAATTATTCCTGACACTAAAGAGAACAAAACTAAAGGGTAAGCTCCTTGTGTTCCCCTCTCTGCTCTTCTATTAACAGTAAATCAAATCAATTCAGGGGCGCCTGGGTGGCTTAGTCGGTTAGGCGTCAGACTTTTGCTTAGGTCATGATCTCGTGGTTCGTGGGTTCGAGCCCCGCGTCGGGCTCTGTGCTGACTGCCAGCTCAGAGCCTGGAGCCTGTTTCAGTCTGTGACTCCCTCTCTCTCTGACACTCCCCTGCTCATGCTGTCTCTCTCTCTCTCTCCTAGAAATAAATAAAAAACATTAAAAAAAAAAACAGTAAATCAATTCAAATGACTCTAACTTTGAGAATCCCTTGGTTCCAAAACAAATAACTCAAGGTTTTGTGGGGGAGGAGGGTGAAATTTACTGTTTACTAAAATATATGTATATTTCATATTGTTAAATTGTTTTGGATCTTTTCTTCTCAGAATTCCAGGCTTGCCCTCAAATGCAGTTCATGTTAATCTCTCAATTCATATTTTCTAAACATTAGAGAAGTTTAAAAATTAACAAATGGTAGAAGGTAGAAAAAATTTATTGGAGATCAAACTGTTAGGCATTAATAGAAACTGTAGCCCATCTCTAATCCTTGAGAGGATTTAGAGCATAAAGTATTAATAAAAAGTGAACAATGGATGTGGAATATAGCGAGAGCATGGCTTTGATTTCCATTAACTGCTACATGTTCTTGATATGGACAAAAAATCACACAGGCTGATGAAGTAGAATGACAGGCCAATCTGAGAAAATCCACAGAAAATCAGGTACAGCAAAGACTATATTCTTGAAGTTGCCTTAGCTTTTCTGAATACTATCAACTCTTTACAGCACTGACCGACCCATTAAACAAAGATAATGTATTAGGCTAGGTCCCAAAATTAATATTAAAATCTATTCCTTTATATATTACAAGTCATAATATTTGTAAAAAAGCTTAAAGATGAAAAAAATGAACTTTTCATTACATTCAGAATTACAACAACAAAAAAAGGTATTTCAAATATCCCAGAACTTTTGGAGGCATTTCAGATAAAAGTATGCTTTAGGCTGCCAGTTAGTGATCAATACAGGATAAAACGAATTTCTAAAGGCAGTTCATAAGTTTACGTGAATATACTTGTGAAAATTTTTCTCAATAAGATGTCTGCTAAATTATTTTTAATATTACATAAATATTTATTCAGAGATGCCAGTAGACTATTGTGTCTCTAATATAATACTGCATATTGTGCTGCTCAGGAATTTACAGTGATATCAGATAACTTAAAAAACACAGCACAATGAAAGAAAAGGCTAAGTGGGAAGTACAAAGCACACTGTATAGATAATATTCTCAAGCACAAATTTTTCTCTGGCACAGGAAACCGGTCATTTCCCAAATTTAAAATGCAGAGCACTATTCCTGTTTAAGTCGTTATTTGAGAACTCAGTTCCCATGAAAAGGAAATGTAGCAGTGGGGGAAGGAAAAGTATTTAATGCTGGAAAACAACCCAGAAAAAGAATAAGGGTCCCAACATGAAGATCAGTCTCCTCCTGGCATCCATACCCTCCTTTTATCTCACAATCTGATCTAGTTCACTGTACCATCCCACGAGGTATAGAAAAAAGATTTTTTTACGTTCACTTCATGATAAATATCTATTTCAACTAATGCAAAGAACTTTTTCATTGAGAAATTTATGTACCTATTTTACCCTTAGGAATGACTCTTAAAATTGTTCTCTTGTCCTTACAACACATATGATTTTTTCTGGCAACATCCTATTGCCCCTTCTGACTTACCATAACCCTTTCTGTTCCTTTTTTCATGCTTACATATTCAATATACCATCTACTTCTGAGCTGTAGCTTTGTTTCCTTTCTTTTTTTTCATTCTATTTGAACTCTATTCCTAAAAGGAACTAATGTATAGTAATGTTAACAGTTTGTGTTGGGCCAATACAAAACAGAAGAGAGCCCAGAAAATACCTTAAGTGGAAGGGAATTTGGTATTTGAAATAGGTGGTATTTTAAATCAGTGGGGAAGGAATGCACAGGTTGGGACAATAGGTAGTCCAGTTTGCAGACTTTGACAAAATAAAATGGAAGAAGGTGAAGTGGTTAAAAGCTTGAACTCTGGAGCCTGTCTGCCTGGGCTCAGATCCCAGCTCTACCAAATACTAGATATGCAACAGCTCACCAGTAATTTTACCTCTCTAAGGCAGGCTTGACATCTATAAAATGAGAGTATTATGATATCTACTCATACAGACTTGATGCAAAGATTAGATAAATTAATATACATGAAGCAACTATTACATCAAAAACCAATATATAACTGTTAGCTATTATTTTTTTTTATGTCACCAAATATACATGCAAGATGCTATTTTCATTAAAATAAAGCACATTTAATCTCTGAAGGAAGACCTTCAAGGAGATTCATTCTTTTTTATAACATCCATACAAGTTATAATCAATGCATTAGTAAGAGGATTAGGTACTGTATGCATATAAATATGTAAAATATCTGAGAACTGTCTTTAAGTCATTCATAATTTTTATTCATAATCTGCTTTGTAAAAATTACATTAACAGACAGCAAAAAGTCAAATATCTGAAAGCCTTTGCTTAAGAAATATGAGAAAAAATAACTTCGAAAATCTGGGATAACAATTATTATCAATAATCCCATTATGTTTCAAAAACCAAGAGGACAATAAAATAGGAAATATCATAAGTACTTCTGTATACTTCATGAACCAAATAGGAGCCAGCAAAATACTATTAATGAGTTCATTTCCATGGATATTAGCTTGCAGCTCCATCAACAGCTGAATATTCACGAAGCAAGCTGGGTGCAGGTAAACAAGAAAACTTCCCTTACAGGAATGAAAGAAAGCAATTATAACAACAAAAATTTTATGCACTTTTTTTTGGACCTGGGTGCATAAAATAACAAAGAAAAGGCTAATGTCTCTTCATTACTTTATGGATTTCATTATAAAACCACAAAGATTTGCAATAGATTTGCTTAACTTCTGCAAAACAGCAAATATGCCCTAATATCGGCAGTTTTTTGGTTCCTGAAGACTTTAAGTCATCCAAGAAAACAAGAAGCAGTCTTTTGGGGATGTAAATGAAATTGTCCCTAGGCTGAGGGCACATAACTAACACGGGGTAGGGCAATTATTTGCAGACCTTAGAGCTTGAAAATGCAAATAATATAAAGAACAAACTGAACAATAAATTATTTTTTTAATTTTTTTAATGTTTTATTTATTTCTGAGAGAGAGAGAGAGAGAGAGACAGCGTGAGCAGGGGAGGGTCAGAGAGAGAGGGAGACACAGAATCCAAAGCAGGTTCCAGGCTCTGACCTGGCTGTCAGCACAGAGCCCGACACGGGGCTCGAACCCACGAACCGTGAGATCATGACCTGAGATGAAGTCAGATGCCTAACTGACTGAGCCACCCAGGTGCCCCTGAACGATAAATTAAAACCTAATCAGAACTACACTCAATATCTGGGGTATGTCTGGAAGTCCTAAGCACCCCCAGCAAGTAGACTTCAGGCAGCAGTGATACTATTCAGGGAGATGGGAGCATGTGATGCACTGTACCTGTTCTGAAAGTTACACCTATATATAGATGCTGCCCAAGGTGGAATGGGGAGAAGAGGTGGGAAGAAGCAAGAATGGCATCCAGGGAATAATTTTTATTATCATGGCCTCTTCCAAATGCAATGGGATTTAGGTTTGGGCCCAGGGCCGGTAAAAAAAAAAAAAAACCTGGAGTAAAAATCAGAAATAAAGGAGAACCTAACTTTATAGTATGGAGGTGTACTGTAGAGGTGGATTATCAGCTGGAATTTCATCCCAGTCTACTGGATTTCCAACAGTAAAACTAATTCTAGACTCAGCTTCCCAGAATGAAAAGGAATCCTCTTTCCCTTCTAGCTTAGCCAGGGCTGTCTCAGAAGATACTGGGGGAGCTGAGCACACAGATCCTGGAGGACCAGGAAACCATGAACGAGCTGCTTCCTTCATGTCGATTGTAAAATTACACATTCTGATCAAAGAATAATGGCAGCAACCAGATTTCAAAATTTCATATTCAACAACACATCCTGGAATCTGGCCATCCCATTTGGAAATTAATGCATATGTCTTGAAGTATCTGCACAATTTTACCTCTTGTCACTGGACAAGTAGGAACATTATTATCCTTATAATAGGAGAGATATTTGTTGGTATATCTACTCTATACCAGGCTCTGTTCTAGGCACTAGGTAGAACATGATGAAAAGGCCAATTTCCTGCTCTCAACAGTGTGTTTTCTATAGATGAGATATGCAAAAGATAAACCACTAAGTACACGATTCGATTTAAGGTGGTGGTGAGTACTATGAAGAAAAATAAAACAGAATGATGAGAAGAGTGAGAACATGGTAGCTGGGGGAAAAGTCTCTGAAAAGGTATCATTTGAGGACAGACAGACCTTAAGGCATGGAAGAAGGCATGGAAACATCTAGGAAGGAACAGTAGGCAAAGGCAGACACAGATGAAGCAGAAGTGTGTGGACCTATGGGAGGGGCACAGTGGGTAAAGTGGTATAAGGGAGAAAAAGAGAAGTAAGAGAAACAGTTGACATACAAGGACATATCCCAGAAGGCCCAGGGATCATGGTAAGGATGTGGCATCTTATTTTCAGTGTGATAGAAAACCACTGAAGTGTTTAAGCAGAAGAGTTGATCTAAAGCCCACTGCAGCTACCGTATGGAATGTTGACTACACGGGAGACCAATTGAACTTTTACTAACATAAGACAGGGGAGAGGTGATAGTACTGTGGCTTGAGGTGGTTAAGAAGTGGTCAGAACCTGGTTATGTTTTGAAATCATTGCTGGTGGGATTTGCTGATGAATCAGATGTAGAATGCAAAAGAAATCCAGGTTGTTTCCTAAATTTTTGATCTGAGCAAATGAGTGACCACTGGTGCCATTTAGTGGTATGGGAAAGACCAGGGCAGGACAGAGTTGGAGAAAAACATCAAGAGTTCTTGTCAAAGTAATACATAAGCAACAGGACAGATACAACCAGGCTGAGTAGAGGGTAGAAAGGAATAGCTAATGCCTAATGTTAGGCAACACAAGTTCATAAACTATTAAAATTAAACTTATCTTTTAAATTCACATTTTATAGATGCTATTTTTTCTAAAGTCAAACTTGAGGTCAAAGGGACAAAACAGAAAAAATGATAGGACACTAAAAGCACACTGAAGTGTTCGTGATCTGGTGTGTTTATCCCTCATCGCCTTGTGCTAAATTTATAGTCCTGAAACACTCACCTTCTCCCAGTCTCCCCATTAATCACCTTGTGCCTGTGTCCTCACCATGCCCTCTGCCTGGCATATACTTCTCCACTCCAAACTTAGTCAACTTCCTCTCCTCTTTATCAGTTCAGGTGTTCTCTTCTCCAGGTAGCCCTCCATTAACTCTCCAGGCTTCCAGAATTCTGCTCTTTGAACTTCCAGAATGCCTGCCCCACACACTTCTCCTCGTGCTTGCACCTCATGCACTATTTGATTGTATTGAATTTATACACCCCTTTCCCCCAACTAGCCTGAAGCTTCTTGAGAATAAACACAGTATTTTAACTGCCTTTATACCCAAAACACTGGCCAATGCTTTGCACGTAGTATGAATTCTATGTTTGACAAATGAACAATAGTCTGAATGAAAGCAATAAGGAATCTCTGGGTTTCAGTTTCTTTATCTATAAAACAGGGACCAAAAATAGCATCACCTTATAGAGAAGGGAAAGAGGTAGAGGATGAGATCACCGAGGTAATGAGGAAAATGTGTAGGACCTTGTTGAATTATAAGGACTTTCAATTTTACTCATAGTGAAAAGGGGAGGGTTTTGAACTGAAAAGCAACAGGACTTCGCCTATGTTTTAGATGGAGTCTGGTAGCTTACTGATAATAAAAAAATGGGATGGAAGCTCAGAAGCAGAAAGATGATTTATGAAGCTATTGCATCTCTCATGAGGTGAAATGAATTTTGTTAATACCTCCATAATTAGAAATGTTTTTCACACATCCACATGCACATACACACATACACACAAACAAACAATTGTGATTAATAAACACCTATCCAAGTAATCCCCTTTGCTATTTCTGAAAAATATTTAAAATGCCAATTAAGGAATAGCTGCATGACTATTTCTTCTGTTTTCTGTTTACTTCTTCTTTTAAATATTCCCTTCTGTTCTACAGACTAAATTAAGGAAGCCATCAAACAATATTAGTAATAAATAGTGTCAACAAATGCTTTCTTATTAGGTACTACTTCATTAAATAAGAATAAATGAGATGTGGCCATATTATGTTCTTCTTTATTCCAAAATGATGTAAATGAATGACAAACTCCCATTGTCAAAAGTACATAGTTGAGGGAATATGGGTTCAAAAATGAGATGTGTTGGGGCGCCTGAGTGGCTCAGTTGGTTGAGCATCTGACTCGATTTCAGCTCAGGTCCTGATCTCACAGTTAGTGGGATCCAGTCCCACATGTGGCTCTGTGCTGACAGCAGGGACCCTGCTTGGGATTCGTTTTCCCTCTCTCTCTGGCCCTCCCTAGATTTCATTCTCTCTCTCTCTCTCTCCCTCTCAAAATAAATAAACTTTAAAAATAAGAAATGAGAAGCAGTATACACATATATATTTTTGTAGGAATTGTTAATCTTTAAGAAAATTATTAAATATTTTAATCAGGAAGTTAACTGCATCAATATTAAACTAAAAAATCTAAATTAAGTAGATTGTTTTATATAGATTGGCATGGTCCTTTTCTCAATGGCAAGAAGTATAAACAACTTTTAATTCTCATTAGGCTCAAGTAAAGACAGGCATAACTGATTTGATGTCCATTCACTTAATAGTTAAGTAAATGAGGGGCACCTGGATGGCTCAGTCAAGTGAGCATCTGACTTTGGCTCAGGTCATGATTTCACCATTCTTGAGTTCAAGCCCTGTATAGGGTTCTGTGCTGACAGCTCGGAGTCTGGAGCCTGCTTCCGATTCTGTGCTCCCTCTCTCTCTCTGCCCTTCCCCTGCATGTGCTGTCTCTCTCTCTCAAAAATAAATAAATATTTTAAAAATAGTGAAGTAAATGAAAGCAGATATGAATGAATGGACATGAAATAATTACTCACTGCCAGATGTCCAGAAAAAGAAAGTCAGCTACAGAATAATTAAGGTTACTGTACAAACTTACTATTTCTATCACAAGGAAAAAATGACAAAGGGTCCAATTTTTTCACTAGTTATTAAAAAATTATCTCAATGTTTCAATTATCCTATAAGGTTGGATACAATCTTTGCTGAATTTTAACAATGGAGAAACTGAGTCAAAGAGGTAAGGTGACTTCTCCAAGGATAATAGCCAAGATATGAGGGAGCCTGGATTCAATCCCTGTTGTATGCGGCACCAACTCTCTGACCCCTCACTGGGTCATGAGACCCATACTCCCCCACAGGTAAATTAAAATAGGCCAGGAGACTTCATGTGGAGGCTGAAATAGAAACCCAATTATGTTCAGTTTCTAAATTTGATTTCCAAAGTTCCTATCCCTGTTTTGGAAAAGGATGCCACTCCTTCATATCTTTTAGGACAAAAATCAAATAAGCCTCCTCTGTTTAAGGCTACTTGACTTTGATTATATTGACTTTTTCTCTAACTGAATAAAAATCACAGAATTTGAGTAACCTTGTATTTCTGTAACATAATATTGCTTACAGAAGAAAATTGAACGGAAATCCTTTCCTCTGACCCTAATTACAGCATGTAAGTTGAGACCACATTAAAGAGCACAATATAAATGAGTACCTACTTTCCGCTAACAAATTCCAACAATTACCAGGGACAGACCAAAAACTTCCTGGGTAGCATACTACTCACTAGTTTCACCTAGGAAATATAAGAAATGTGCCCCCATGTGAATGATCTTTCACCATGTGAGCAAGTTAGATACTTAAAGAGTTACTTTGTTTCCCTTCAAAATTACTATATTACTACTACAGAGAGGAATACAGGGGCTTATAAAGAGTTTAGGACATAGGATACAACCCTGAAATAGTCTTCAGAAATCTTTCAAGAATAAGTACTAATGAAGTCAAAGTAGCAAGAAAATGTCCTTTGAAGATGACCAATGGAGTTAATAATGATAATAATTATACTAAGCATTAATTCTCCAGAAAGCTAACTGCTCCCTTTATGATGTTAAATGTGAGTTTTGCCCCTATCAAAACACCCTCAATTAAGGAAATTAATAGGCAAGCCACAGTCTGAGAAAAAAATATCTGTAATACATATATCTGACAAAGGACCCTTAAATAGACTATATAAATGATTACAAATCAATAAAAAAGAAATACTATATTATTTTTAATGTTTATTTATTAAAATAAATTATTTTATTATTATTTATTTATTATTATTTTATTAAGGGGAGGGGCAGAGAGAGAGGGGGACAGAGGATCCAAAGCAGGCTCTCCACTGACAGCAGAGAGCCCAAAGTGAGGCTTGAACTCACGAACCACGAGATCATAACCTGATCAGAAGTCAGATGCTTAACCAACTGAGCCACCCAGGTGCCCAAACACTATACAATTTTTTAAGTGGGTAAACACTTGAGCGGAAAGAAGATAATAGAAGTACCAATAAACACTTGAAAGGGCACTTTAGATCATTAGTTATCAGGAACAATCAAATTGAAATGAGAATAAAATACACTAAATACCATGAACTAAATAAAAGACTAACAATACCAAGTGTTGGCAAGCATGTGAAACACTTGGAATTCTCATTCATTGCCTGTAAGAATGCAAAATAGTAAGTACAGCCACTTCAAAAAAGTTTCCTATAAAATTAAACTAACATTTTCAGGATGACAGAACAATTCCACTACATGGAATTTACTCAAGCAAAAGGCAGACACAGGTCAACCTAAAGGCTCATGTTACAACAGTCACAGCAGCTTTATCCATAAGAGATAAAAACTGGAAACAACCTAAATGTCTATTAAGTGGTAAATGGATAAACAAACTATGTTCTCACTATGAGCTATAAATACTGAGAGTATATCATTTTTCATATATATTATCCATTAAGATGTATTTTAAGTTATAACTGATAGATACTTAGATACCATCTAATAAAACAACTCAGTTTTTCACTTGTGTTGACAATTTTAAAATTTGCAATGTAAATATAGTTTTCTCAAAAAAAAGATTGAATATGATGTGATATCTTGGATAACAAAGCACTGTAAAAGGAAAAACTAATTTTGTCTATCTGTTGTACAAAAATTATTTTCAAATTGTAGTATTATATAATCAAGTACATATATCTGGTTTTATCTAGGACTACCAATGATACTCTAAAAACGAGTTAAAGTGCCAATCATCAAATATCTTCAAACTAGGAATTTATACCATAGTCTGTCTGTGATATATATTAGTGAAAATTTAAAAATTAAAACCAATAATAAAAGGGCTTATAAGAAAATGTTATGAATTATACTAATTATAAGGAATTTTAACCATGAAAAGCCATGTAAATCTATTCCATAGCTTTATAACAACTCTAAAATTTACACTTCCATTATCCATAAAATTATCATTATGTATCATTATATATGGAGGGCAGTCGATATACAGAGTGCACCAAGTAATTAGTGTAAAAGAAGAGGAGAAAACTATGGATGGGAGAGAAGGGAAGAGGAAAATAAAGAAAAAAGATAAAAGGAAACAGAATTCTTCCCCTTAAAGTGCCTAAAATTTAGTTTTAGGATAGAATTATATCTATTTGAACTATATTGAAACTGTATAGAGTTTCCTTAGCATAAATTACCTTCTAGGATCTAAACCCTGTGTCCTCCCCAGGCACAGCTCCTGTTTTTAATGTGCCCTGGATTTTACACTGCCTGACACATAGCATAAGCTCCATGAACATCGGTTAACTCATTACCTGGACTTCATGGTGAAGTAGTTCTCCTGAATATTTAGTTGGCAAAGACAGTTACTGATAAGATTCTTTTAAAAAAAAAAGTTCATTTATTTATTTTGAGAGAGAGAGAGAGCAGAGACAGCAGAGGGGCAGAGAAAGAGGAAAAGAGAGAATCCTAAGCAAGCTTCATGCTGTCAGCACATCCATTGTGAAGCTCTCTCAATCCCACAAACCATGAGATCATGACCTGAGTAGAAATCAAGAATCTAGCCCAGAAGCTCACACATAATAGATGCTTAACAAAAAAAAAAAAGTTAAATTAAATTAAATTCATTGGGTATAACTATTTCATTATTCCAGTGCTCTTTTTCAAATTCAAATTTTCCAACTGCTTACTATAGGATTATATGTAAATAACTCAGAATCATCTCTAATATCTCCTTCAAGTACAGGAAGATATTTCATTCAAGATTTAAGAAAATTAGCTGACATTAATTAGTTGACATCAAAAGGCTGTAATCAGTGAAAGAATTCTCTCTCTTCTCTGCTAGAAAACTCAGAGTAACACATTCAGTAACAATATTAAGGCAACTCCAACAACTGAATTTTTGTTAAGTGTGAAATACCTGTCAAATGCAAACAAGACATTTCCTGGGCTAGGCTAATGCAAACTTCTTCCTGGTGCATGTTAGTAGACACCTGCTTTAGGACCAAAGTGGCACATTTCTGAGATAGTAAGTCTATAGCTTTGGAAGAAAAGAAAGCATGATCTGTCTTGCATTAAATGTATGCTTTAACCAGTGGAATCACCCAGGACCAGGTAATAGTAGATTAGCAATAATCAGCTTAAAATTATATAAAATTGCTACATATCATTTCTACAGAACTTAATTTACCTTTTCAAATTTTTTTTCTCAGCCATTTATCTTCTGAAAGTCATCCCATATTTCCAATCACTTTCTCCTTCCATCACCAGTGTTATTAATGATAAGAACTGTATCCAACGCTCTATATAAATTCAGTCCATCCTTCAGTAATCAAAGTCCACTTTCTTCATGAAGATTTCCTCCCAACCCATATTATTTTTTTCTTAATTAGATCACCAGTAGAATTTACTGGATAAGATGTGCAATAAATAGCTATTGAACTGAATATTCTAAACTCTCAAAAAAGTTGTTATTAGACCTAGTTGTTCTTAAATGCAAATTGAACGGTTCATCTTCAATCCTATGACTACAAATGGATATTATCTGGAAAAAGAACAGTCTAACAAACTATGCTATACAGTCAGAAAGTATAGTCAAAGCAAGGCATTAATTTGAGAAACTATCTGTATTTAAAAGAAACAGAATTCTTAAACAAAGAACACCTATATCTAAATACTTACAAATCTAGGACAAATCTTAATTATTTCCTCATCATTAAAAGAAAAAAAAAAAACAGAACATCTTGAAATCTGCTTACATACTTAAGCCAAAGAAAATTTCAAGTAATTCAAGTTCTGAAATAAACAGTCCATGATCTTCAACAATTATTTTTTAAAGTAAGCAATACAATTTTTTCATCACCTCAGATTTTCCCATAGAAATGTGTTCAGCTGAAGTTTTCCTTAGGAATAACTAATTGTATTGCCCTGTTTTTCTAAGGTATGAGTTGTGACCCCCTACATCTTCTGAAAGAATTCTGTTTGGTTCCTCTAACATGAAGACAGTTCCTATTATGTTCAGATGAATAACCCAAGCTAATGGAATCTGAGCCGTTGCTACAGAGGCTATGAAAAAAAAGCTTTTGACTGCTTCTAAATTGAAGTGCTATCATTTGGGACCTATGGTCATGGTGCTATTAACGATGTTTCTTGCAAAATACTGTACTGTTTTAAGAATGCCTAAACTATTATACAGTATATTAGAACATTAAGGAAGAAAACTGTGTCTTAAAAAGTGCTAATTATTAATGTTCCTTAGTCTCTTTTTTAAGGTTATTTATTTATTTTGAGAAAAAGAGAGTACATGAGCCACTCAGCCACCCCTAATATTCCTTAGTCTTAACTGTTAATTTAAAAAGGCTCACTGTCTGATTAAATCAGATGTTTAAAAAATTATTAATGTTCA
Source organism: Hyaena hyaena (assembly GCF_003009895.1). Lineage (NCBI taxonomy): Eukaryota > Metazoa > Chordata > Mammalia > Carnivora > Hyaenidae > Hyaena > Hyaena hyaena. The sequence continues at coordinate 269,827 of NW_024081292.1, read as the reverse complement.
TTTATTTTTAAGAAAGAGTATGAGTGGGGTACAGGCAGAAAGAGAGGGAGACACAGTATCCACTGCACGCTCCAGGCTCTAAGCTGTCAGCACACAGCCTGATGTGGGGCTTACTCACAAACCGTGAGATCATGACCGGAGCGGAAGTCAGATGCTTAACTAACTGAGCCACCCAGGAGCCCCTGCTTAAATCAGATTTTAAGCAATGTTCCTTAAATTGTAAAACACTCTGCGGGCACCTAGGTGGCTCAGTTGGTTAAGCATCCGACTCTAGATTTCGGCTCAGGTCATGATCTCACTATTTGTGAGATCGAGTCCTGCCTCGGGCTCTGTACTGACAGCACGAAGCTGGCTTGGGATTCTCTCTCTCCTTCTCTCTGCCCCTCCCCAACTGGCGTGGGTACATGGTCTCTCTCTCTCTCTCTCTTTCTCTCTCTCTAAAAGTAAATAAACTTTAAAAAATTAGAAAATACTCTATTTCTCCAGGTTCTTAAATACATCTTAGCCCAAATATTTGTTGAATGAATACATACTAAGAAAATGTTAATCATACTTCTCAGCTGAGACTAAATGAGAAATTTATACATGAAACAGAGCAAAATTAAGATATTAAGTTGGTTGGGGTTGTATCTTAACACTAGAGATTATAATATGATACTTTTATCTTTTCTGAGCCACAGAGATAGCAAGGAAATGGGACAAATGTCCTTGATTTGACCTTCAGGCCAATATGACATTCCTGCACCTGTAGCTTAGCTTTGGCATAACAAAGACCAGTCTATACCAGTTCCAGAGAAAGTAACACAAAGAAATTGTGTAGCTCAATATAGGTCCTGTCATTGGAAAGACCAGGTCCTCATCAAAAATATGTATAAGCTCTCTTTTATAATGCATTGCTTATACTATCTTTTCAGTATCTCTGTCATTGACTAGACTTTCCTTAATAAGGATGAAAAACTATGAAAACAGTTTAATTTATAATAGAGGTTTACTATGTTTAAAAGGTGAGAAAGATTCGTATTAAAAATTCCAGATTTTTTAGATTATGTCTTAAAAATTTAGATGTCCTCTCTACACTGAGGGCCACACACACTCCCTGGCAGCAATTGGCTAAAGCTGAGTGGTACTATCCTCCTTGGGCTCCCCAGTCCTCACCACTCCTTAATGTTTATCCTTGAGCAGCTTTGGTCATTTTTGTTTCCTGCCTTACCCCACAAGTATTTGAACCCCTTAGTATGAAGGTTAAGCATGTGAACTCTGCAATTAGTCTACCTGGATTAAAAGGAACACAACTCATTGTGTGAGCATAGGTATATTTCTTTCTTCTTTCTGCTCTTTTGTTTTTTACTTGTAAAGTTATAATTATTTTAACTACTTTGCAGAGGTGTTGGGGGAAATTAAATATAATTCTGACATCAAGCACATGACCCAGTGGATCCGTAAGTGTACTTATTATTAAGGAAAACACACAGACACACACAAGTGGGCCCAGATTAAAAACTCCCTCTATTCCACTGTATTAGGTGCATAGAGCTATAACTTCTGTGAGGCTTTCAGCCTTAGTCCAAAGGAGTAAGGCCCATGGCCCTGGTATGATCTAGGTAGGCTACTGGGAACCTTAAGTGAGGTGGACTGAGTGCTCAAACTCAGTGCACTGTATCAGTTATTGCTGGCTTCTCTATCACCTGTGTAGGCTGTTTTGTTTTTGTCTTTGATTTTTTGAGAGAGAGAGAGAGAGAGAGCAAGAGCAGGTGCAAGCAGGAGGAGGGAAGAGGGAGAGGGAAAAAGAATCTTAAGCAGCCTCCATGGTATCAGTGCAGAGCCTGACATGAGGCTAGATATCACTACCATGAGATCATGACCTGAGCCAAAATCAAGAGTCAGACACTTAACCCGACTAAGCCATGCAGATGCCCCAGGCCTGTAATGGTTCTTATAGCTACATATTACAACCACCTAGGGAGAGTTTAAAAACAAAAGCCCAAGCCCTGCACGAAGCCAAACAAGTCAGATCTATTAGAGTAGATCTAGATATATCATTAAAGCTCCCCAGGTGATTCTAAAGTACAGGCAGGCTTGAGAACCAGTGATCCATGGCATGGAGAGCACCAGCCCTACCCAGCCATTTACAGGACTATGAAAGATTTACTGCAGAAGTTCACATTTTTACAGATGAGCAGCTTAGGAAGCATTAAAATCCAGAAATTGTTGATTCATCTGGCAGAAAATATTCATTTTGTAAACATGCCTGCATTTTGGATTATGTAAGTTACATGTTTTTTAAAATACGGAGATGATTGTTTTAAGAATTACTGTACCCCTACACAAATTTTAAATGCCTGTTTAAGTGTACTCCACAGCCTGAGGGATAGTAATTTTGAATCTTCAGAAGGTGACTGAATTTAGCAATACCATATTAAGTAATTAAAGAGTGACAGATAAAACTATTTTTACTTAATAGTGAGACAATTTTGAATTGTCTGGCGAAGTCAGAGTTTTCTACTTAAAAATGACAAAATTTTCTACTTAAAAATGACAAAATCATCAATAGTTTTACAGGAAATATAGAGCAACATTATTAACACATTGCTAATCATATGTATAAACTCTGTGCTACTTTGGCTAAACAGTTTAAATACTTATTAAATTACAGTTTTATAGAAAATAAAATATTAGTGTTAATCTTTAGTATTCTATATTTAATCAGATCTGGAAATTTTAATTATTAAAATATCTAAGATTTAGATATTTAAAATACATTTAACAATCATTCTTAGGCAAAATTTAAGTAGAGGGATAACTAATTTTGGAAAAAAAATCTATCTTGAGGAAATTTAATATTCTTTGTAGTCACTAAATTAGAATACCACTTGTATTTAAATGTAAATTTAGACTTGCTCCACTTATTTTAGCATCCAACTTTTAAATGAAATATTACTTTCTTTTGTTCCTTATTCCATATCCATATCTCATGTATTAATTTTTCTCTCTTTTCCTCCAAATGAGGGTCACAAACCCAGATACCTACAGGGCAGGGGAATCATACAAAAACAGCAATGTGGTGGCAGGTAGTCAGGTCCCCAGGCAGAGGCCACAAAATAGTAGCCTGGATGTTCTGCATTTTAAAAATATGGAAATCTCATATAAATATGCAGAATTTGAGCTTATTCTGGAAAACCAGGAGCTCTTGGAACATTGGGGCCACTCTCCTTAGCAACAGTTGGTTGGAGGTCCAACCAGTTGGTCGCTGCCCCTTTGGATGGGTCATGGACTCCTTCCATTGTACCAATCACCACCACCTGCTTGTCATATATACATTACCTGCCTACCTTCAGGAAGCTTCTGAGTTTCCAAGGTTTTCACAAAAGGATAAACTAATCAATAAGAGACTCCTAACTCAGGCCCAAGACTCTACAACTAGGGGGAACCTAGAAGATGAAAAGTGAATAGTGGGCAGGAACCCTGGGAAACAAAGAAGACAAGCAAAGTCTCCTATACATATTTTGAGCAAGCCAGGAGATGGTGTGGTATAGTGGAAAAAGAAGAGTCGGGCAGACCTGTGCTTGAATCAAGGGCTCTACCACCAACACTGGCAGGATTGGAAACTGGGAAACTTGCTCTCTGTGGACAGTGGAGCTATCAATCTCTCTCTGAAGAGGACTGTGGTGAAGACTCACTAGGTTGAAGAGTGCACTGTGTCATGCACATGACAGGGCACAGAAGACTCAAGGAGTGGTAGGGGAAAGAACATGGGACCTTTGGTAGAGAAATCTGGCTTCAAATCCCAGCTGCATCCCTCATCTCCATGAGCTTCAGTTTCTTCCTCGGAAGCAACATTACTGAAGGAGCGACATAAGACCAATGCAGCATCCAGTGCAGAGTGCGTTCACCCTCCAACCTCTGTCATCATCAATCCTACTGCTCTGACTCTAGCCCTAGTTCCACTCCCAGAGGAGGAAGGGGAAGAGGAGAACCAGCTAGAACTGAGGGCAGGCAGATGCTGAGTAGCTGCGGACTCGGTAGCATTTTAGAAATTAAAAGAATGGGAAGAGAGGCAATCCAAAACTGTATGACTAGAAAGCAGAAGTGTTTCAATATTTTGGGGGGTATCAGAGTGAGGCATCCATGATGTGAGAAGGCAAAACATGAAAGGGAAGATGAAGGGTGGTCATTCCAATTGAAAAACTATCTTTGAGTAGCTGTCATTCTGCCTTATGCGGACTGCAAAAACACTGTGCATATGTATGTACATGGGAATGTTCACATACACACACACACACACACACACACAATGTTCACACACACACACACACAATTTCTGGTCCTCCAGAATTCCCAATGAGGAAGACTGACCCATTCACAAACACCTAATACGAGACTTGCCTGAGTAAGTAACAATCTAGAAATAAGGATTATCAGAGTGTAGGGAAAAGAGAAGTCAATGAAAGTAAGGGGATCCTGGACAACTCCTTATAAAACGTGGAATTTAAGCATCACAGACCAAGAAGGGTTTCAGTAGAGAGGAAGATATGGGGTAATGGGCATTTCTTACAAAAGGAACTTGTGAGGTCTGAGCCAGGGGCAGAAACTATGGGGTCTGTTTAGGGACAGTCAGTCCAATGCACGAGTTGAGGGACTGGGAGAAACAAGAAAGGAGATGAACCTGAAATGGTACTTGGAGAGGAACAGTCAGTCTTTTGGTAACTGAATCTTTGCCCCCAATGCATATAGCTTTCCCTACGGAGAGATAACCCCAGCATCCCTGCAGAAGTACGGTGGATTGGAAAGGAATACTAAATTTTCTAAAGGTGCCCCAGCCAGTACAAAGAAAAAAGAATCGAGCTTTAAGATGCCAATAGTGGCTCTGGGGGCGCCTGGGTGGCTCAGTCGGTTAAGCATCCAACTTTGGCTCAGGCCATGATCTCACGGTTTGTGGGTTTGAGCCCCACGTCAGGCTCGGTGCTGACGACTAGCTCAGAGCCTGGAGCCTGTTTCATATTCTGTGTCTCCCTCTCTCTCTGAGCCTCCCCTGTTCATGCTTTCTCTCTCTCTCTCTCTCTCTCTCTCTCTCTGTCAGAAATAAACAAAACATTTAAAAAAAGATACCAATAGTGGCTCTGAATTGATGTATTTAGCACTGCGAGCTAAATGTTTCGCTAACTTAATTTCAGGGAATGTTGACCAGCTTTACATACTTCTGGAAAGATGAAGGTATTGATAATAAAATGAGAGCAAACAAACACACCAGATATGAATGATTCTAATCATCTTTAACTTTCAGTGAATTCTAAAATCTGACACATTACTCCACTGACAAGAGCTGGAAAAGTCATGTGGTCACTTGAAGTTTCCCATCTTGCTGTTCCTCTCAGTTAGTTCCTCACCATGTCCTACAACTTCATAAGGTAGCAGGGATACATGGTAGTACTGGGGATACAAAGTCAAACCCCTGCCTTTAGAAGGCTACACAAGGACAGAAGTAAATGTAAATCAGTGACTTAAACCCAGTGAGATAAATCATGAAGTGTTACAGAGAGCTCAGAGACCAATCCAACTATAATATCTACATACCCCCTGCACGCTCAGGTATGTATAGCACACTAAGAGCAGAGGCTCTATCACAAGACTTGGCTCCCAGCTGTGCCACTCACTAGCTGGGTGATTATGGGCAGTTGTTTAATCTCTCAGTGCCTCAATGTCCCATCTGTAAGAAGGGAAGAATAAGGGTGCCTACCACAGGGAATAACTACGAGAATGGAAAGAACTTACATATCCAATGCACTTAGTACTGCACCTTGCACACTAAATCATTTTCGTTAGTGCAACCTGATTAACCTGAAAGAGATCCTAGAAAAATGTTAATCTTTTCCACATTTCTCCTGTCTCTAGCCAAAAGAAGCATTATGAAAATGAACATTTCTCTCACTACTCCTTTGCCAACTAATGAAATTAACCTTGAACTTCCATCCCCCAGGTGACAGCTGCCTGAGATCTTTCCACCACTACATATGTCTTCCTATTTACAAAGCTTCCTGAAAGTCTCAAGTAGAGCTGTGTTCCCTGGTAGAAACCACCTGGTTCTGATAATAGAATTAAAGAGACATCATTCTGGATATTTTTGGTGGGTACTTCTGGTTGTGTGCGAGGCTGGAGTAGCTCTACACCCCAGACAAATGGTGGACACCAGGACCAGCCAAGCCCAAATGCCCTACAGCCTTACTTCTCCCAAATGTTTGGCCATGCCAGGGAAGAGAGTCTCCTTCCTAATTCCACTTCAGCACCGCACCCCTCACCCCCGCTGACTCAGCAGCCCTGTCCAGGATTCCCTGCCTCTGATTTCAGGATTCACAGGCTTCCCTGCTTAGCAATGAGAGGTCTGGTATTCCAGAGAAAAAAAGTTGTTTTCCCATCCCTGATGATAAGGAAAATTAAGTTTCATCAGTGCACAAGTCATCACACAGAAAAACTGCTCTAATCCCGGCATTTAGATCCAAAGTGAAGTATCTTCTCAATAACTCATCAGAATTTTAAAAAGATAATGTGGTGATATCCATTGCAAATATGTTAGCATCATTGTTAAGTATAATCTAAAAGCTGTGTGTATTTAAATTTAAAAAAATAAATTAATTAATTAATTAAAACATGGCCAGTAGAATTAATATGTATAACATAGTGTCAAAAAATTAGAAATAACAGTCCTTAGAGAAAAAAATCAAATTTCCCACGATGCTACTACTTTACCAAAAGCATCCCCTTTATTCTCATCCCTCTAAATCAAAATCTGTTAATTAGCTTGGCAGCAAAGCAGATCAAATGCTGATGAGTGTTCAGGATGCTATTGTGTTTGGCTTTGAAAACAAGTCATGATTAGGAAATCAACATGGGAAGCATACTTCACACATCCAAAAGCATTTTCTCTGCCTAGCAACTGGCAAGAACTTAGTGTGTTTTCTCTGCTTCTATGTCATGTTGCTCCGGTCACTGGAACTATGTGGTAGCTGCAAAAAGAAAGGGGAAAAAAACTTCTGCATTTAAGCAGCAGCACAAATTCAGCCTGAAAGCTGCTGTGTGTGGGGACCTGTGTGACTGGGCTCCATGCCTTCCAGTTCCTCGCCAAGGAAAGGACAGGCAGCGAGGCCCCTCCCGCCACCCCCCCCCCTTCGTCCTTGGTTTCCTCCTCACCCCACATTGCAGCTAGGGACCTTCAGCATTTCCTCTTCTGGGAAGGTTGGGAATTGACTGTTTTTATGAAATGAACATGACCTAGAAAGGCATTCAGCATGATCTGCTTGTGCACTTGAAAGAGTCCTTAGCTGTACTTCCCATCATAAAGTGGTTGAGCTTGTGTTTACTAAAGCACAGCTTGAACCAGAGGACAAGTAAGTCTTCCTTCCAGGTGAACAGCAACAGATCATTGGCACTGAATCACCACTACCACTCCTGGCTTGCATTTCCACATGGGAAGTCACAGAGATTAATTTCTTATCATCTAACAGAATTAGCTAAATAATGAAAGCTGGCAGTAATTATTATAATTATTTTATTTGATTGGGCATACACCACTCATATACAGATATGTATATATGCCTGTTGGTATACGGTAACACCATGTGCTGGACCAAAATCTTGAAATTCAATACCATCATACACTTTGTCATAAAATATGTTGTTGTTCAACTGAAAAAAAAAAAAACCATAGTCCAACAATTATTTATTAAATACTATGTGCCTGCCACTGAGCTAGCTTCTAAGGAATAATTGACAAATCAACATGATCTCATGAGTTTATGATCCAGTAGAGGACACCGATAAGTATAAAAATAATTGCAATAAAATGTGTGGCATATAAATGTATTTTCAAGGTTCAGAAATAGAATAAAAGATGGAGTATCAGATCTTCCTAAGGCTGAATAGGGAAAGGCTTTACTAAGAAGCTGATTCCTTACAAAGGTTCTAAAGAATGGATAGAAATTCTTCAAGTTGACAGAAAAGAACATTTAAGATAAAGAAAACAGCCAGAACAAAGACATAATGACACACATTCCCAGAGCACACAGGTACATTGATCTACTCCTTTACCTGTATTAACTCCACCTTCACAACAATACTTTGACTTAGGCACTAATATCATCCCTACCTTACAGGTGTGAAAGTTGGAGACAGAAATTAAGAACTTCTTCAGATCACCTGGGTGCCTCAGTCAGTTAAGCGTCTGACTCTGATTTTGGCTCAGGTCATGATCTCACCGTCCGTAAATATGAGTCTCATGTCCAGCTCTGCACTGGCAGTACAGACCCTATCTCTCTCTCTCTCTCTCTGCCCCTCCCCCTGCTCATTTTCTCTCTCTCTCAAAATAAACTTTTAAAAAAGCAATTAAGAAAAAAGAACCTCTTCGGGGCACCCGGTGACTCAGTTGGTTAAATGTCCAACTTTGGCTTGGGTCATGATCTCATAGTGAGTTGGAACCCCACACCTGGCTCTGTGCTGATAGCTCAGAGCCTGGAGCCTGCTTGAGATTCTGTGTCTCCCTCTCCTCTGCCCCTCCCCTGCTCTCGCTCTCTCTCTCTCTCAAAAATAAGTAAACAACAACAAAATAGAACGTCTTCGGTGATTATGTGGCTTCAATCCAGACCATGTGGATTCAGAGCCCACATCCCTGATACCTACTGAGGAGGAACACAGTAATATTTAGTGGGTAATCAAGGAGTGAATAAACAAACAAAACAAAAACTAATTTGTACTTCTGGAGCAAAAATCCAAGGGGTCTGGCAGAATGGAGGAGACAGAGAAAAGGTGCCACTGGAAATTTGATGGGGAGTGATCTCAGAAGGGCCTTGAGGCCAGCTCAACTGCTTGAAACTTCTGTGGACACTCTAGGTGAGTGAATACAGTCAGCTCTAGAAAGTCAGTATAGAAAGTTCACTATCATGAAGGGTAGGGGCTTTTTTGAGTGAAGAATGGAGGCAGAGACCTCAATTGAGGAAGCTATTATAATAGTTCAGGTATGAGAATTTAAACTAGGTGAGAGTGAGGATGTAGAGATAGTTGATATTGCAAAGCATATGTAGATTCAAGCCTCACTGCACCAGCGTGGCTGGGCAATGCAGGGGACCGTCCAAAACCATGCATCTGTGCAACTGAGTCAGGTAAGGGAGCATTCATCTTTTCGTGCAAAAGCCCTCTGGGCACCTGAGGGAAACAAAGTTTGTTTCCTCCACCATTAATTCACAATCATTCATATACAGATACCAAAGATTCAGAATCTGTTTTCAGTAATGTTTGTTTCTAAAGATGTATACAAACTTAAAATTTTAGGAATTAGCATATCTGTTTTTAAAAATTCTCTATGGACTACATAAAGCAAATGTTCTGCAGATGCCTTTCAGTGTTGTCTAAAGGGATTAGAAAAAAAGGATAAAAATGAAAGATTTATAATGTGGCTCAATTCACATAAAGAATTGAGTAACTGCATACCAAAATTGACATATTCCAAGAAATGCCACAAAGAAGATGCCAAAGGCCATGCCAAAACTGAGCTTCAGGTCCTTTAGAGAGGGTAAAACAAGTACACAAGTAACCATTATATAAGACAGGAAATAATAAGCAAGAACGTTCTGGGCAGAGGTGGGGAGGACCTAAAGGAAAATATAATCCCATTCCAGTTTGAGGATCAGAAAAAGCTTTATTTTTTTAAAGATTTTTATGTTTATTTAATTAATTTATTTATTTATTTATTTATTTATTTATTTATTTATTTATTTTGAGAGAGGGAGAGAGAGAGAGAACATGAGCAGCGGAGAGGCAGAGAGAGAGGGAGACACAGAATCCCCAGCAGGCTCCATGCTCTGAACTGTCAGCACAGATCCTGATGTGAGGCTCAAACCCACAAAACATGAGATCACGATCTGAGCCAAAATCAGATGCTTAACCAAATGAGCCACCCAGGTGCCTCCAGAAAAAAGGTTTATACAGTAAGGAGCATTTTAGGTTTGTGTTGAAAGGTTGTATACATGAGGAAGGATATAAAGAGTTAAAATATGTAAGCTGTTCTTATACATAAAATGTAAGTCTATTTATGTGATCATCAACTGCCACCTGGTTCTCTACTAAACTCCCAAAGGGAATGATATATATTTCCCCTGTAAAGAATGAAGATTCTAATATTTGTCAGTGTTTCTTTTGCTGTCACATCCCCTTCAATCTATTGCCACCAGCGGGGAAATGCTGCAGTGCAAACAGCATGTGCTTTGGAGCCATAATAAAAATTAAAATATAATAACAAACTTTTATTAAACATCTACTATGTACTAGACTCATTATCCTTATTATCCACACTTTTAGATTGGAGAACTGAGGCATGGAGATATGTAACTATCCCAAGTGACACAGCTGGCAAATGTTGCAGCTGAATTCAATCTACTTAATCTTCCTTTGTTCACTGGTAAAAGAAGGGATAGATAATAAACTCCACCACCCAAGTTTGTTGTGATGATTAAGTCAGATAGTGTGTATAAAGTACCCAGCTGAGAATCGAGCACTAACAGGCACTCATTTCCTAATGGCTATAATTATTATTTCATCTCAATTTAGCAACTAGGTCATTTCCCACCAGTCAGACCTCCAATGAAACCTCACACACAGCCCTACCACATGCCCAGGGCTCACTGGCATCAGGGCTCCTAAATGCATCCAGCTGAGGCCATCTGGTTCACATACATCTTAAGGCTATCAAGAGTGTCGTATTTTACATTTTCAGACATCTTCGAGTAACACTGAAGGTCATTTGGCAAAATGCCTACAAATCACAGCGTTACTGACAAGTTGGCACCCGTCACAGCTTGAACACTCCCAATTCACAGAGAACTCATTATCTTAGAGGTATTTATTCCAAAGTTGTTTACATCCCTATTGACAATGAAAATCGTTAGAAAGATCATTTCATCATAGAACTAAATCTAGTCCTTGGACTTCCAGTTAGTGTCTATTGCCTTCCCTCTAGACAATTCCTGCTTTCAACAACTGTCTTGTCTCCTTTATTCAATAGGAGGGTTGATAGCTTCAGTTTCATTGTCTCTTTTGTGTGTAGTCTTCTTCCCAGACCTTTCACCGTCCTGGCCACCTTCCCCATCTATTCTTTTCTCTGTGATTATCTCTTAAAATATGGCCACCAGAACTAAATGAAATACCTTCATTGAGGGTAGAATGAAACTTTCATTCTTCTTTACCCACATCTTTCTGGTAAGACCATATTTGCTTTCTTAATAGCCTCTAATACTATTCCCTTCTTTTAGGCACTTGTTTAAAACACTAATGTTTTTTTCCTAGTTATTTGTAGAATTGTAGAAACTTGGATTTATACCTTTAAATTTTACTTTCTTATTTTCAGGCCATCATATCTCCCTGTCAAAAATCATTTTGTTGCTTCCTTTGTCAACCACATTAACATCTATTCTATCAAGTTGCCCTCTGCGATTTCACCCAGGTCGATGAACAGGGAAGAAGAAATAAAGAAAAACATGTTCAGTGCTCTATGGAGTTCTAATGGAGGCTTCCCTCCGTGTCATCTGTAGCATCTGTACTTTAGGAATGTCCAGCTGATCTACTTATTGGCATGAGAACATGCTGGGATTTTCTCCCATTTTTCATATCCTTTTCTGGCTTTTTGGAATACCCAATCCTATTCTTTTTGCAGATCAAAAGCCTACTTATTATTCAACTCTTGTTAATTCTACCAAAGCATACTAGTTCCTATACTACTGCCCTGTTCCGAGACAAAAAGGAGGAGTACTCTCTGGGGGAAAGCAGAGCTCTTCCATGTCTGGCATTGAGAACAGTAACCTTCCTTCTCCCAAGTCTTCCCCTCTCTTCTGCATCCCAGTGTCTCTTGACCTCTAAGAAAATGGCAATTACCACTGTTTCCAAAACATATCAAATCTGTTTCGTCTCTGTGCCTCTGTCTTACCCACTCCCTTTACACAGAAGATCCTTCCTTTCACTTCTTTGTTCAAATCCTTATGCTTCCTTCATGCCCCAGTTCCAATTTTATCTGCTGTGTCATACTTCCTGCACCCCCTTAGGCAGCATGAGTTTCTCTGATCCTACTTTGGTCATGTGTTTACTGGATGTCATACTGTATCTGTCTACATCACTAGTATTTCCAGTAGACTGTGATCTCCTCTAGGGAAAAGCCATGTCTGTGAAAATGGAAGTCCCAGAGTAATATTTGCCCCACAACAAACATTCAGCAAATGTTTGCTGAATAAATACATGAATGGGATGCAGGAGATATCATTTTATTAATAAAAATACAAGCATTTAAAGGAACAATGATGAACTAAATTAGAAAATGCATGGCATTTGTTTATGAGCATTTGCTCATAAACACATACAATTTAAGCTTGGTAGTTGAAAATATTCTTTAATCTTTTTATATATCCTGATTTTTTAGCATTAACAACCACAAACCACAAACTATAAAACCATCTGAAATTAATCTGAATCTTTATGTCACTCATTTTTTTTGTCCAAGAGCTACACTTTACCAAAAATGAAAACAAAAATGAAAACAAAGAGTCTGGCACATTGGAGTCAAACTTTTCCATATGGTATTGGCACTTAAGTAAATCTGCTAGAATGGAAAGTAATCAGATGTGGCCTTTGGAATAGTTTTATCATTGCAATTTTTAAAGTAAATAGTCCAAATGTTACAGCAAAGAAGCAAAGAATAATTCCTCAAGCTGTGAAGAATAAAATATTATAATTTTAGTCCCCATTAATTGATACTACAGTAAATGATATGATGCAGTTCTAAAACATAACTCATTGGATAGAAAATATGTACTCTAGGACTATTCTCAAGTTACACAAACCAATATAATTTATTAGTTCTATCCTAACAAGTGATTCACCGAAGCTTATAACCTTTAGGTATGATAATAGTACACAGAAACTTCAGTTGTTTATTAGTATCCTTTCTTTAACACTATACGGAAAAAAAAAACAATTATCTTTCTCATGCTATTTGCAAAACAATAAACAATAGCTCTGAGCAGATGGAATATATTCCAACAAACTGCTCTTAATTCAGCAGGAATGTCTGATTAAAAAGATATTCCCTATTTTTTGTACTTAAAGACTAGAGTAGAAACTCCATGATTCATTTAGAACTTTTTTTTGGAAAAGTCAGGCATATGTGCTTTAAAATCTCTAAATGAACAATCAATGCATTTTTCCTGAATAATTAAACTTCTTGGTAGGCATTATGATGAGAAAGAAAATAGTATATAACCTAATCATTCATTATACTCTAAAATGACATATAGGATACTTATAGAGACAAAGCTAAGGCAGTGCAAAACAGCCATAAACCAATTCAAAACCACACAACAGAAAGGTGTATATATGTTTACCAAAGACATTTATGAGAACATCAACAGCAGGACTCTCCATATTAGTTGACAAATGGAAACCACTCCAATGTCCATCAATAGAATGGATAAATTGTGGTAATACATCCATAGAATGGGATACTATATGGCAATAAAAAATGTTTAAATTACAACTACAGATAAACTGCACAAAAGTAATGAGATATTAAAGATACAAGACACAGAAAAGCATATAGTTGACCCTTAAACAACATGAGTTAGAACTGCATGGGTCTCCTTATAGGTGGATTCTTTTTAATGTTTGTTTGTTTGTTTGTTTAGAGAAAGAAAGGGATAGAAAGCGAGCAAGGCAGGGGCAGAGAGAGTGGAAGCCCGAGAATCCCAGCAGGCTCTGCACCAGCACCACAGAGCCCAACGCAGGCTCAAACCCATGAACCATGAGATCATGACCCGGGCCAAAACCAAGAGTCAGATGCTTAACAGACTGAGCCACCTAGGTGCTTCAGTGCATTTTTTACAGCACTGTATTTTCTCTTCCTTGTGATTATCTTAACATTTTCTTTTCTCCAGTTTACTTTATTGTAAGAATATAGTATATAATACATAAAACACAAAATGTGTATTAACCATCTGCTTATGTTATCATTCAGGCTTTCAGTCAATAGTAGGCTTTTAATAGTTAAGTTTTAGGGGAGTTAAAAGTTAAACATGGATCTTTCACTATGCTGAGAGTTAGCACTCCTAACCCCTGCATTGTTCAAGGATCAACTGTACACTGTAATGGATAAATCCACTCACATGAAATATTAAAGCAGACAAAACTAACTTAGGGTGCTGGATGTCAGAGCAGTAGTTACCCTTGGAGAAGGCCATTAGTGGAAGGGGACATGAGAATAGCTTCCAAAGTGCTGGCAGTACTCTGTTTCTTGATCTGGGTACTAGATACATGGTGTGTTAAATTTGTGAAATTTATTGACGATTTACAAGTTTTTGTATGTTATGTTTCAGTTATCTGTCGCGACATCATAACAAACTGTGCCAAAGCTTAGTAGCTTAAAACAGCCATTTATTTTGCTCATGATTTTGTAGGTCAGGAATTTGAAAAGAGCTCAGCCAGACACTTCATCTCTGCTACACGTGGCGTTAGCTGGAGTGGCTGCAGGATCCAATGCTAAGATGACTTCATCCCTTCATCCCTCCCATGTCTGGCGTCCTGGTGTACCTTGGCCTGCCTCTCCCCTCCCCACCTCTTTCTCTCTCTCCACAGTTTCTCATGCTTCAGGACCTCCTCACGTGGCTCAAGCTTCTCGTGGCATGGTGGTCTCAAAATAGTCACACTTCTTACATTGTGGCTAGCTTCAAGGGGAAGCATCCTAAAAGCAAATCTTCCTTCAGGCTGCAAAGCTTCTTATGACCTAGCCCTAGGAGTCTTTGGTCAACAGCAATTTACAAGGTCAGCTCAGAGTAAAAGGAATAGTGCTGCAAAGGTGTGACCACTAGGAGGTATGGTTCACTGGGAAGACAACTTCAGAAACCAGCTGCAGCAGTGTATCATTATTTAATCAAATACTTAAAAATATATGAGAAAGAATTCATGTATTCATTTCACCTAAAACCAGTTAATTCCTGATAAATACTAAGAATATTAAATAAGATATTGTTGAAAAGATATAATTGCATGCTACAATGTAATACATAGATACTCCTTCCCTTCCATACTACCTATTTGTGACAATCTCCATCCAACTGTTTGTTCAATTCCATTACCCCCATTTTTCCTCTATTCAGTTTATTTAGAGACTATGATGTATTTCAAACTGTAAGAGTTTTTTTTTAAAAAGATGTATACTAACATTTATTTGTTTCACTATAAATGCATTTGTTCACTCATTCATTCTCTAGGTTCACCATAGGATTGGCACTGCATTAGAAATTGATTACAGAAAATAGGAAAAAGGCACAGTTCCTGCTTACAGACACTTGGAGAAAACACAATGAATAAGACGTACAGGCTGAGGTGCCTGGGTGGCTCAGTCAGTTGAGTGTCCAACTCTTGGTTTCAGTTGGGGTCATGTACTCGCGGTTCATGGGTTCAAGCGGGCTCTGCATTGACAGTGTGGAGGCTGGTTGGGATTCTCTCTCTCCCTTTCTCTCTGCCTCTTCCTCACCTGAATGTGTGTGTACACTCTCTCTCTAAAAATAAATAAACTTAAGAAAAAAAACTTATTTTTAAAAAAAGTACAGGCTATGCGCAGGTAATATCAACTAGATCTACCAGTTCATTTGTTCATAATAGCTTAAAAGGCTGTGAACCTCCCACCAGAAGAGGCCATGAGTCAGGACTGGTTTTCAGTAGGTCATTGTGAGCCATTATACATTTTTGAGAAAGTCAGGGATAAAATAAAAGCCATACATTCATTAGGAAATTTAATTTCTTAGCACTGCAGGAAAAACTGAGAGAAAATAAAAGCAGAGACCAGTTCAGAAACCTCCAGAAAGAGGAACAAAGGTCAAGACCAGGGTGTGGCAGAAGACATATCCAGCAGCAAAGAAATCAGGAGGTAGTTCTGAGACACAGCTGTAAAGATACAACAGAGACCAGAGGTGAACACAAAAACTATCCACTTTTATGCCTATTTAGACAACTAACTTAATATCCACTTATTTAGCCCCTTACATGAAGAAGATAGTAAAACAGAAAGAGACCTAAGCAATAAATGGATTTGAAACAATTACTGTTAAAATGATATCATTATATTATCTCTTGTTAGGAGAACTGACTGTTATAATAATTCACTGCAGTAAAACTAAGTCATTTCTTTGTGTTAGTTTTGTACATCCAGTCCCAAACAAATTCTCAGAATTTGCATGATTAATAGTAGGAACATTTTGTCAGTCTCATAGTTGGCCAACCACACTATTTTAATCTACTGCAAAAACAATTTAAAAAATCAATTCCCTTTCATTCATCCTTTTGTTATTCATTATATGGGAAAATTAACTATAAAACTTAAGAAGTAGAATATTTCTGGGTAAGATTTTAGCTAACTGATCTCATGCCATGTTCTAAAATACATCTATTAAATAAATATAAATTGTATCTATTTATATAGAAATATTTTAAGAACATGACACAAATATACTAATAAATATATACCTTCAAAGTCAAATTTATTGCAATGCTTTAAAAACTTTACAGGCTTTTTTTTTCATTTTTTTTCAATATACCAATCATGCTCTTTATTCTTAACCAAGATACTTGCAAAATTATATTTCACCAGTTTAAGTCCAGAGTAGTATCACAAAAGTACTCTGAGAGAGGAGCTTTCAAACATGAGGCTCCTATAACTAGAATTATTTTAAGAAAGTTGCTTCTCAGAGCACAGCAAAGCAATTTTTAATTATAATTCACCTTTTCTCCAATTTTTTCAATCTTCTCTAAGTGCAGGAAAGAAAATATGTAAACACAATTTTATAATTCAGAGAACAATTTCTTAATTACTTGTAGCATATATTACAATCAGCCATTAAGATACTTAGTACCTACTATCTAACAGACATAGGCTAGGCTCTATGGAAAATATAAAGAAAAAAAATGGGTTAAGTTTTACAATAAGTAAAAGCACTTTGAAAGTTAGAACACTGAAAAAGCACCACATTTAGCATTAATCCTGAGGTTCTACTACTTCTAATTCACATTTAACTCCCATTATCTGTATGTTCTGAGACTCATGACTGTTACTGATCCCAAATGTAATATGTCTGATTTGCTTTATTATCAGAATTTGTAAACTATTACATCCACACAAATAATTACTACAAAAACCAAATAAATGGCAATGCACAACAAGCAGCATTGAAATGATGAAACTCGTGTTATGAGCAATAAAACATTTGGAGGTGATAGAAGGTAAGAGTGGTATGGGACAGATTAGAAAGGAATGTCTTTATAGAAAAGTGACATTTGAATCAAGTCTTACAAGGCAAGTGGAATATGAATATTCAAGAAGAGGGGAGAGGTCATCCCAGCAGAAAGAACAGCATAAGCAGAGGCATAAATTAGGTAAATCAGCAAGATGTTTGATTGAATCACTTGAGAATCAAACTAATCCTATATGAGAAACTCTTTAGGAGTAGCAATGGTAAGTTTGGATAGATATGGTAGGGAACTTTTTATAAAGGCTCTAGAATGTCAATTTGAGAAATTATGATGTTTGAGCCTCAAGGAGGTGAAGTCTGTTACATAAAAAATTAAAAAATAAAAATACTATTTTAGGAAAATTAATCTGGGTATATCTGTTGGATGGTTATCATTCTGTCCACTATCTCACTGTTACCTCTCCCCCGAGAAATGGGAGATCAATTCATTAAATAAGCAGTAGAGTTCTGTGGACATTTAGAAATGTCTAAAGACAAGTAGAAGAGGAGATCAACAGGGCATAAAGACTGGTTTGACGAGGGATAGAAGACAAGGAGGTAAAGATAACACTGAGTCTTCCAGTCCAGGGAGATTGGAGTATGCCAATTAAGAAGAGGAGGTAGGGCCAAAGAGAGGTAAAATAATGATGAGTTGGAGGCTAAGGTGAGACCCACAATGCAATGTCCTACATGTAAACACATGACTTTGATATTCGACATCTTAACTGGAGCAATATATTAGACTTTAATTTTATTTATGTGAAAATAATTATAGAGGCCATGATGAGTTGATAAGCTTACTAAAAAGAAAAATTTGTGTAAAAAGGAGAATGAAAATGGGTGCCTGGGTGGCTCAGTTGGTTAAGCATCCAACTGTTAATTTCATCTCAGGTCACAATCTCATGGTTCATGGGAATGAGCCCTGCTTCAGGCTCCAGGCTCGCTCGCTCACTCTCTCTCTCTCTCTCTCTCTCTCTTTCTGCCCCTCCCCCACTTGCAAACACGCACATGTGTGCACATACAACCCCTCAAAACAAATAAACATTTAAAAAAATGGGAATGAAAAGTCAAGGCTGAGAATTGAAATTAAAGAGTGCAGTTATAGAGTTTCATTAATGAACCCAATGAACCCAAGGGACACCAAACAAGGAAGAAATTTCAAAAAAGTAACATTGATGAGCAATGTCAAATGCCACAGGGAGGCAAAAGAAGTTCCAACTAGGGCAGAGTTAAAAGATATGGTTAAAAGATGGTCACTGGAAAACATTAGGAATCTTTCTTCTGAAAAAGGTCAAGAAGATTGGGAAAGGCTTCAAAGAAGGCAAGGAAGCAGTAAATACAATAGTAAATATGTGCAACACTGTGGTCAAGGAGTCTGAAAGCGTTGGAAGAGAATTTCCACAGAAGCTACAACAGGCAGTAAGATTCGCAGTTTTCTCTCATATTTTTCAACACAAAAGACCTGCCTAATCAGATAATGTAAAGTAATCCCATAGAAAGAAATAAACTAAAGTGACACTTTTTCTGCCTCTTTATATATAGCAATAGCCTAAGTTCTGTGGAGATCACCATGGACTTCATTTACAAGAATCACTTGCAACTGAAAATCAAACACTATTAGAGCCCAAAGCAAGGGCGTCTGAGCCTCTCACAACAGTTGTGAACTTTAATTATACGTTTAGACATAATGTGTGGGATAAAAACAAAATCAAACCATTAAGGACATCACATCAACCAAGTGGCTTCACATAAATCAGTTGCTTGCATTTCAAGCCTCCCTCAGTATGCATATTCTTGTGTTCACAAATTGGTACTTACAAAAAAATCTTCCATATCTCATCACAACAGAGGGCTTTGGAAAATATATCGGTCCCCTATGGGAATCCTCTTAAGACTTTAAAATATTAATTTCTACAACATCCTTATTTCCCAAAGTAGTGTACTTCCTTTCCCACACCAAGAGCACGTTCCACGAATCACTGTTATTATACTGCATTGCTCAGACACATGCAAAATAATTAACTGACTGCTTTCTAAGATAAACCAAAAGTTTAACAATATCTTTTTCACTACCCGTATTTCTCAGTACTATTAAAAAATATTATTGGGCAATCACTGAATGACATCTCCTTATAAATGCAGTCTCCCAACGAATTTCATTTCTCTTTAGCTTCTTCTCCAATGTTCACTTGTTTCTTAGTTTTTCAAGTTAATTTTGTCCATATATTCCTTCTCATCATTTTATTATCAATATCTACTTTAACTCTTAACATTTCTAGATCTGATTCAAGTTTGTAGCCTTTACCGGACTTCCAATACATTTCCAATATATAGTGAATGTTTTAAGAAGTTTCCTCAACAGGGGCACCTGGGTGGCTCAGTCGATTAAGCCGTCAACTTCACCTCAGGTCACAGTTTTGGGCCCGAGCCCTGTGTCGGGCTCTGTGTCGGGCTCTGTGCTGACAGCTCAGAGCCTGGAGCCTGCTTTGGATTCAGTGTCTCCCTCTCTCTCTGACCCTCCCCCATTCACACTCTGTGTGTCTCTCTCAAAACTAAATAAACATTAAAAAAAATTTTTTTTTAATTTCCTCGACAAAGGGATTCAAAAAATGTTTATATGCCTTACTATGATATTGAGAATGAGTCACATCAATCCATTCACAAAACATTTATGAACACCTACTATGTGCTAAGCATTGATACAGGAGTTGCGTGAATAGCTAAAACAAATGGTCACAAATCTCTTCCCTTTCCTAATAAATTCACTTTCTAGTGGGATAAAAACCAGATGCAAATAATTAAGATAAGTGAGGTATTTAGTATGCCAGTAGGTGCTTCAGAGAAATTAAAGCAGTAAAGGTGGATGAGGAGTGTTGTGCTGAAAGGGAAGGGATAGAGCTTGGATTAAAGTGGTCAGGGAGGGCCTCATTGAGAAGTAGCACCTGAGCAAAGATCCAAAGACAGCAAAGGACCTAGCCATGAGGGTACCTGGGAGGACAGCATTCCAAACAAAGGAAACAACAGTGCAAAGGCCCAGAGGCAGGAGCATGCCCAGCATTACTGAGCATCAGCAAAGGGATGACTGTGGTCAGAGGAAGCGCATGAAA
This sequence comes from Hyaena hyaena, assembly GCF_003009895.1. Lineage (NCBI taxonomy): Eukaryota > Metazoa > Chordata > Mammalia > Carnivora > Hyaenidae > Hyaena > Hyaena hyaena. Next base: position 249,414 of record NW_024081292.1, on the reverse strand, counting down.
GAAAAGCAGGAAATGAGACTAAGAGGTAACAGAAAAGAGTGCAGATCACAGGAAATTAGAGGGACCTTGGCTTTTACTTGGAAGGAGATGAAAAGTACTTGGAGGGTTTAAACCAAAAAAGTGAAATGACTTGACATGTTTTCAAAGAATCACCCCAGCTACCCTGGTTGTAGGAATCCAGGGAAACCAAGCAGGAAGCTGCTAGAACAGGATAAGAGGAGTGGACAGAGGTAGCAAAAAGTGCTTAAAGTCTGAATGTTTTTAAGTTTTTGTTTTAATTTCAGTTAGTTAACATACAGGTTATATTAGTTTCATATGTACAATATAGTGATTCAACACTTCCATATATCACCCAATGCTCATCACAAGTGCACTTCTTAGTCCCCATCACCTGTTTCACCCATCCCCCTGCCTTCTCTCTGCTAACCATTAGTTTGTTCTAGAGTTAAGAGTCGGTTTTATGGTTTCCCGCAATATTTCTTCCTCTATGTTCAAATCCCACAAATCAAGAAATCATATGGTATTTGTCTTTCTCTAGCTGACTTATTTCACTTAGCATAATACTCTCTAGCTCCATCTATGTCCTTGCAAATGGGAAGATTTCATTCTTTTTATGGTCGAATACTACTCAATTGTCTGTATGTGTGTGTGTGTGTGTGTGTGCACGCGCGTGCATGTAGGCACATCTTTATCCATTCATCAACCGATAGACACTTAGGCTGCTTCCATATCCTATCATAAATAATGCCACTATAAACATTGAGGTGCATGTATCCCTTTTGGATTAGTGTTTTATTATGCTTTCAGTAAATACTCAGTAGTGCCACTGCTGGTTCATAGCATAGTTCTATTTTTAACTTTTTGAGAAACTTCCATTCGCTCTTCCACAGTGGCTGCACCACTAACAGTGCAAGAAGGTTCCTTTTGCTCCACATCCTTGCCAACTCCTGTTGTTTCTTTTGTTGTTTTAGCCATTCTGACAGGTCCGAGGTGATCTCATTACCATTTTGATATGCACTTCTCTGATGATGAGTGATGTTGAGCATCTTTTCATCTGTCTGTTGGGCATCTGGATGTCTTCTTTGGAGAAATGTCTGTTCCAGTCTTCTGCCCATTTCTAATTGGATTATTTGGGGGGGTTTGGTATTGAATTGTATAGTTTTTAATACATTTTGGATGCTAACCCTTAATCAGATATGTCATTTGCAAAGATCTTCTCCCATTCAATAGGCTGTCTTTTGTTTTTACTGTTTCCTTTGCTGTGCAGGAGCTTTTTAGTAAACTATGTCTCAATAGTTTATTTTTGCTTTTATTTCCCTTGCCTCAGGAGACCTATCTAGAAAAAGTTGGTATGGCCAATGCCATAGATATTATTGCCTGTCATCTCTTCTAGGATTTTTATGATTTCATATCTCACATTTAGGTGTCTACTCCATTTTGAGTTTATTTTTGTGTATGATGTAAGAAAGTGGTGCAGTTTCATTCTTTTACATGTAGCTATCCAGTTTTCCCAGCATCATTTGTTGTAAAGACTGTCTTTTTCCCACCACATATTGTTGCCTCCTTTGTCATAGATTAATTCACCACATAATCCTGGATTTCTGGGCTTTCCATTCTGTTCCATTGATCTATGTGTCCATTTTTGTGCATGACTACAGCTTTGTAATACAGGTTGAAATGTGGAATTGTGATACCTCTAGCTTTATTTCACTTTTTCATGATTGCTCTGGCTATTCAAGCTCCTTTGTGGTTCTATACAAATTTTAGAATTGTTTCTTCTAGTTCTGTGAAAGATGCTGTTGGTATTTTGATGGGGATTGCATTAAATGTGTAGATTGCTTTTAGTAGTATAGACATTTTAACAATATTTATTCTTTCTGTCCATGAACATGGTAACGTCTTTCCATTTCTTTGTGTTGTCTTCAATTTCTTTCCATGGTTTTCAGAGTATAGGTGCTTCACCTCTTTGGTTAAGTTTATTCTTATGTATCTTATTTTTGGTGCAGTTGTAAATGGGATTGTTTTTCTTAATATCTCTTTCAACTGATAGAAACACAACAGATTTCTGTGCAATGATTTTGTTAGCTGTGGGTTTTTCACATATGGCCTTTATTATGTTGAGGTATGTTCCCTCTAAACATAGGTTGTTGAAGGTTTTCATCATGAAAGGATGTAAAGTCTGGTTTTTTAAAAATAGAGCTAAAAGGATTTGCCACTATTAGATGAGGTCAATGAGAAAAGACTAAGTTGTTTACTGACAAGAGTAAGATCTCAGAAAGATGAGGTTTGGCTGGGAGAGAGTTGGGGGGGTTGCTACTCAGGAGTTTGTTTTTGGCCATGTTAAGTTTGAGACACTTCTTAAACATCCATGGAGTGACACAGACATTCAAGACTCAAGTTCAGGGTGACCACCAAAGGAATAAATGTTAGAGAAGCAAAATGGTCAGAGCAATGAAGCCTGCAGCTCTAGGATACACACCGTGTGGCTCCAACAGCTACTTATGGAGAAATGAGCAACCCAGCAAAGGACACTGAGAAGATGGAGTACAGAGGCAGGAGGAAAGTCAAGAGTATACTGTCCTGAAAGGAAGTGTTTCAATGAGGGGAAGATCTACATTCTATTAGGTCAAGCAAAATGAGGATTGAGAAAGTGGCCACCGGATTTAGTAACATGGATATCGCTGGTGACTTGGACAAAGTTATGTTTAGTGGAGTGATGGAATAAAAGCCAATAGGGTTAGGTTCAAAAGAAAATGTGAGGAGAGTCTTCAGCCTAACTTTTCTGTTCTTGGGGTATGGTCACAAACTCTGTTTTCTTTTGCACATATTTTCCTTTGTAATTTACCTTCATGTAACCTTGAATGAGCTATACATCTGGGTTATCTCTATAATACCTGATAATGACAATAATAATACTAATCTTTGCACTCACAGTTTATCTCCACTGTTTCTTATGTTTGCTGAGACAGCACAGGGGAAATATCACAGGGCTGGGAGCAAGAGTATATGTGCGCTCTTTCAGAAGCTAGAGCCTCCTTTTATTTCCCATAAAACTGGGAGGTTAATCCCTATATCACAGGACTATTGTGCAGGTTAACAATAAGATATATGAATTCCCATGGGAGTTGATTGGCACACATCAGTTACTTTCTCCCTTTCCCCAGTAGGTAGTAGGAGGGCCAGAAGTCAGATCTCACTGTACCAAGCAGCCAATTTAACTATCCCACTGCCTAGTACTTAAAAAGCAAAACAAAACCTCCTTTTTTTTCTTCTAGAGGTTTATGTATCTGGGAGAAGTTTATGTAACTAGAGCAAAGCATGGAAGGGGAGAAACAAATTCCTAAGCATATTCAACTGCAGAAAAAGCCTGTTCTGGGTCATGATTGTGATCACTTTGCCCCATTTCTGATCATTTTGGCTAATTCAATAATGTCTTTCTGGTTGTGGTTTTTAAACTACTCCATAATGCACTCCAATTCTGACTTGTGCTGTTTGCCTCCTTGTCAGCTTGGAACACTTTCACTTTTTAAGAAAGCATGCCCACAACTTAAACCACACTGATCAACTGTTTAGCAGCATATTAGAAAACTATGATTCATCTCAATTGCTGATATATATATATACACACACATATATATATGTGTGTGTATATATATATATATATATATATATACTCATACCATAGTATGAGACTACCTGTCCAATATGTGTGTGTGTGTATATATATAAATGCCATTTTATTCATTGCCTTGTATTTCTCAACCCTATATACGCACTGAAATCAGCTTGGGAGATTTTTAAAAAATACTAGTTCCTGACTTTCCACTCTCTTTCCGCCTAAGGTTCTAATTAAGCTGGTCTGGAGGGAGGGCCTCATCATATTACCTGCTGATTGAACCTTCCCAATATTTGTTGGGCTTAATGGGTTGGTCTCTTCCAGTTTCACTTGTGCCCAAAGAAGCCATTCCTATAATCTATTCCTAAAAGCCTGTCTGTCAGCCAACTCTTCCTGAATCAAGGCTCAATTCTGAGACTCTTGCTCAAAAACCTCCCTTACCTCTCCACTATCTACCAGTAATTCTAAACTACTCTGCTGGCATTGAAAGCCACTCAACCATCTGACCCCAGGTCACCCTGACCACCCACTACTCCCCTACGCCAACCCTTCTGTCAAATCATGTTAATCACTGTTCTACAAAAGCAAAACCATAGTATGAGACTACCTGTCCAATAATTTCCATCAAAAGTATAATCAACTCAAAAACCACAGACATTCACTCTTAGTCACTTGCATGACAGATGAAAGAGAATCTGTTTGTATTAGGTAAATCGGTATAAGAATATAACTGATAAATGCTTCAGAGAGTGCGAACTCCGCTGCGTCCGCAGGTGAGAAAGGGAGCCCTGTACCACTGGTCTGTGTCCAGACCCCGCAGGCCATCCTCTAGCAGGTTCTGAGTAGCCTTGTGTATGACATCAATTGCATCATACTCTCAGAAGAGAATGATTTTTTCTTGATATATTTCACATTTCTTACTCTGAAGTAAAAAAAGGATTACCTCTTGATCAAGAAAACATGAGTTTGCAGCTACTAATGTGAGAACTCCTAACTCCAAGTATTTTTGGTGTATTTTCCCAAATTGGCAGCCCAGTCCAATCTCCGCAGGGGACTGGTGGGGCTGAGAACTGCAAAATAAAATGTCAGCCTCTATTTGTAAATTGGTTCCATCAGAGACATAGAAGCGTGAAAACAGATTAGGGGTATTGTTATTTTTGCTGGGATAATTAATCCCATGTTGAAAAGCTAATGATCATTACAGTATTTCTTCCTATGAATAGGAATAGCTCTCATTTCAGGTTGTGGGGTTTGGAGTTTTTTATTCATTTTTGCTTTTGGTTTGCGGTGGCAGTTTAAAGACTAAACTGTATCTGGACCTAATACTGTTTTATGTGAAATTTAGACATTATGATTCCATGAAAAAGATCTTAACCTCTAACAACTGTTACTCAAACATAAAACATCAAGTGAACAAACAAAACCAAAATGCTCTTTGGTTTCCCAAAATGGAGATTAACAGATTTCTCTTATTATTCTTTCATACTTTTTGAATTTCTAAACAAATTTTAACAACAGTATAAACAATCAAGGATAAGAAGTATTAAAGATCCCAGGAATTAGAACAAATCGAAGTATAGAAAATTGAATTATAGGATATAAAGACAAATCAGGCTCAGATGATAACCAAAAGATTCTCTGTCCCTTTTGTTTGTAGCAACTCATTTCATCTGTGTCCACCTGGGACCATAAGTGAACTGAAAGGAGACCCTCCGAGTGTTTACACAGCAGAAGCCAAGTGAACCTGCTGATCAAAATAAACAGTAAACTTCAAACAAGTTGTCAGGAAAGTTGCAAGCTTTTCCAAATGGCTCAGTTTTTAAATAAGACCAGACCTAAATTATTAAGGAAGGGCCTAGCATCTGATGGGTAGTCTTCTAAATTACACAATAATCATAAAACATTAATAAACCTTTCTAGGTGAAAAAAATTCATGAAGGGAGTAACTATGAACCAACTGAATTAAGTGATTATTCTAATCATCTAAGGAAATGAATTTAATGAAAGCAGTCAAAATCTACCTCTCCTTGGATTACAAACATTGGTTCTAATCTTTAGTATTATGTGATCATCCATCCCTCAGAAGTTATCATAAGCCTAAAGTCCATACTCTAAGCTACCCAGGGAGTCTAGAAAAACTGAGTCTGCTAGAGGTTCCTGAAGGTGAAGTGGACAGGGGATGCCTAGACCAGAGTCCACCAGAATCCATAGGAAAGGGCTAAGGAGCAGAAATATCTCTCAATGTAAAAGATGGCAGAGACCCCCTAAAGCTGCTCCCTCGGCTCTGTGTCCCACACTGCAGACCTCTGCTGTGTTAACCCTTGACCCCAGTTCTTTTCATGACCTCCGAAATGTCCAGATGTTATCTAAGATCAAATTCTAAACCCAGCCTTGCTTCCCAGTGATCACCGCACCCCACATTCACTGCACACTTGATTAATGACACCACCTCAGCACCTCCTCCAGGGATGCTGGGAGTAGATGAGTGCTCAGACGCAGAGCAGAGAGGAGCAGAGTATCTCAGAGCCCCCAAGTAGGAGCTACTGATGGCACTGAACATTTTGTTCACAGGTAAAGGGAAATTCATTCGATATCCAATTTCCCTCTTCACACTGTATCTTGCATTAGGCAAATGTACTTACCTTTAAAGCTCCCTGCATGTATTCTGTACACATTCTTGTGGTTAGTTTGGTACGATGAAGGCTGATTTTGTCCCAGTATTGTCAGAATCACACACAAGCAAAACCAGTGCCACTGATAATGATAGATAAGAATCCCAAGGTTTTCCTTATGTAGACACAATCAGGCAGACAAGTCACAAACAGCATAAAGAACTGAATGGAAAAGATCTCAACTCTCTGTGGTAATTGTGTTTGCTCTTCCTTTTAACTTTTATGATGTATTAGCCATAGAATAGTCTCTAAAGAGAAACAGAAGAGGAAAGTACATAACCTTATCAAAAAATACAGCCAGCTAATCCCTTCCCTTCAGTTATACTTTTTAAAAGTCTAATATAAGTATAATTATTCACAAATTTCTATACTGAAGTTGGTAATGGCAAAAGTAATAACTCTCTTACCCTTCCTTTGTGCTACAAATTCAGTAAAGAATGAAGCTCCACAAAAGGCTGCTTAAAAATATCATTTATAGAACCAACCCTGAAAAAAACTACAGCACCAGAATCTGAGCTCCCAGACTCTTAACAATGAGGCAAGTAACAAGGCTGCAGGATGCTGAGGAGAAAGGGAATATTTTCCACAGGCCTGAAGTGACCCTCCCCCCCCCCCCCCCCAAGTCTCTGGCTGTGGCTCCCAATGACACTTTATAGGCCCCAACGGGGCTGCATCCAGCTGTCCACACTTCTCAAGGGAGTCACTTCTATAGGGCCATCAGGGAGATAATACCATCAGAACAAAGAGTGGGGAGGGGCTGCCAGATACACTCCTTACCCTTCCTTTTTTTTCTCTCAGGGAAAAACCTTGAATAAGTAAAACTTGAGAGAGAAAGCATTCCATACCTTAGCTTTTAACTCATCTAGGATCATCTAGGGTAGCAGTTACAAAACTGGCTTTGGATCCTGCTGCACATTCAGGATCCCCAATCTCTCACCCCCACCCTCTTTGTTCAGTGCTTCGGTCCACTCACGGTTGAAGGACACTTCATTTTCAGCAGAAGCTTCTCAGAGGTGGTGCACTGCTCAGATGCTGGTTCCCACAATAATGGATTCTAACCTTGGCTGCAATCCCCACTAGACACAAAGCTGCTGGGATGTGAAACCATATTGGTAAACACTCTACAAAATAAGCTCTCAATGGTATAAACATACACCAGTGACAGAGTGAGGTAGCAAATATTTTTAGTTTGCTGTACTTCCAAACAATATATATGCCTACTATACTAAAGTCAGTGTAAAATGACAGCTCAAGGATTAACTAGTTGAAGCCTTAAGTCTTAGAGTCACTAAGCTATTGCTAATCTGTTCCATTAACTTTATTAGCTGTGCATATCTGAGTTTAATTTAACCTCTAAATTATAATTATACTGAAGCGTTGAACAAGAGACCTGATTAGCACTTTTCTCTTGCATAGTGCCTATTAAGGTAAGAGTAAAAAAAAAAAAATCATTTTCAAATATTCTTAGGAACTTGCAGAACAGAGTGACTTCCTGCCTTTTCATCCTATATAAAATGTCAAAACAGAACACACAAAGAATTTTATTTCCCATCTACTTCATTCATTCTCCTTGCTATTTAAACTCACTAATATACCAAATATTTTACTCATTCGTCTTGTGTCTCCTGTTTGAGAAAGGGAGCTCCATGAAACACAGATATTTAATTTCTGTATTTATTCTCCCAGCCGGGAACAGTGATCAGCATACAGCATGTGCTCAATGAATATACCCTGGAATATAAATAATCAAAATATCTGGACTCTATGTTTTTGAAAACAATTACCGGAGAGACTAAATCATAAGGTTTGGTATGTTAGACACATTTTTTTTAATTGATCTTACATACAAATTGCACTATGTCAAAAGTAAGGTTTTTCACAAATAAGTTGGTTTTGAAATAAAAGAAAAATCACTCTGATTCCATTTTGTGGTCATTTGTTTACAGATTGTCTGGTCTGCCTTTATTTATTACAAAATTACTGCAAATTTCATGTAGTACATATTAAATACTAAAGAAAATTCTAGAATATCATAGAGTAATTAGAACTTTGAATTCTGACAAGCTGGAAAAGAAATGGTTTGTAGAAAAAATGTATGACACCATATAGTAAGGCTGCAATTTTCTCTTTAAATCTAATTTGCAGAGGGTTTTTTTTAAATTTTTTTCAAATATCTTGGCTGACTACGTGGACCTCTCATTAAGGTTTACTTATATCTTCTTGATGCCATTAAAGTTGAATCTGACCCAAATACTCAACTATAGAAAGGTGAATGTTTAAAATTGAGTATCTATTCAAGTATCAACTAAACTTTCAAAATTTCTGGCCACCTAGCTCATTATATCCCCTATAATTAAGTCATTCTAAGTATAATATAATTTTTAATATAAAAATAGCCTTCAAGCCCAAAGAATATTTGCTATCCTCAAAAAATCTCACCGTACAGAGGAAGTACAACTAATTCTCTATGTGAGAATTATTAGTTCACTGAAAAATATGTGGGAGAAACATCAACTTCATATTTTAGTTGAAAGCTATATTCATCTATCTATAGTATGATTCCCTTTTGGACTCTTAAGATTATACAGCTGTGCTAACTATCCTTGCTAGAAGCTGAGAAAAATGGCCATGTTTGTATAACATTGGTTATTTATCAAACATCACCCGGGGGCTACCAGAATGCCAGTTACTCTCCCTTATCTATCCTATCAAAGTACAACACTCCTAGGAATAACAATCATTTTAACTATGGTTCACCTCATTTGTGTTGAAGTTACATTAATGCAAATTATACAATATCCACTGAACGCAGAGCAATATATACATTTTGGAGAGCAAAGGGTATGTGTGTGCACATAGGCTTAATTTAATCCTTGCTTCAAACATAAAGTGATCTAATCATATGAAGGATACACAGAAACAATATTTAACATATAAAACCAAGAGTTCACCAGCTATAAAGTAGTAAGTAAATAAATACTTAGAGATACAAAATGATCCAAGAGGAATTTAATTACACTGAAACTAGTCTTAGCAATGATATACACTAACAGATAACCAACAGTAGAACTAAGGTTGTCTATTTTTTTAATGATTCATTGCTAGGGTACCTGGGTGGCTCAGTCGGTTAAAAGTCTGACTTCAGCTCAGGTCATGATCTTGCAGTGTGAGTTCAAGCCCCGTGTCGGGCTCTGTGTTGACAGCTCAGAGCCTGGAGCCTGCTTCAGATTCTGTGTCTCCCCCTCTCTCTGCCCCTCCCCCACTCATGCTCTGTCTCTCTTTCTCAAAAAAAAAAAAAAATAAGTGTTAAAAAAAATTTTAATGATTCATTGCCTTTTCTCATTTCTGTGCTGGAAACTCCTGACTACTCGGTAATCGTTGGCTCCTGAGTGCTTGCCTGGCTCTGACCCCTATCTTGGACTGACCATGAGCTTCTTGCTGTTCCATTGACCAACTTCTGACCAACTTCCTGACTCTGGCTTCTATGTTCTGCGTCCTGATCCCAACACCTGCCTTGGTTTTCCGATGCCTGGTTAATCACAGTGCTCCCACAATCTAGAAATGCCCAGGCCAGTGAATCACCAGCAGAAGGTCTTAGAATAGCTGCACAATGGACCTCTTCAAAATCCCCACTCTTCTACTGAGGAACTGTTTAGTGCATACTCAGGTGTTGTTACAATACACAAGCCTTGAAAGGAGTTGTGAGTTGCAGTTCTGCATGAATATGCAGTGCCTGACACACAACAAGCACATATTAAATGATTTCCATATTTTCCTGGGACTGTTTTTTTGCTTGTTTAAGCCTTCAGAAAAAAATTTTTTTTTTTATTTACACAAAATCTCCATATTCCCATATCTTCACTCTTCCTGTACTGGAAGCCAATGGGAAAAGATAAAAATAAAAACAAAAACAAAACACCTTTTAGAAAGCTTTTTATAAACATATGTGAAGAGATAAATAAATATTAGATTTCTAGATGGATAAGAATATGTTATTTTAGAGGGAAATGATACAAATTATATGTTGAGTACAATAGGTTCTTACAGTAAGGGAATCCAAGAATTAATATAAATGACTTTCTGAGACAACAAGCCCTAAAGTATCCCTGGGGCCCAAAGTTTGGCAAAAATCACATCTTGCTCATCGATATTTATTTTCTACTTCCTTATTTTATCACAGAACACCCCAAGTTTCAGCTATACACATTGCTGCCCAACTAGGAAGCACACTTCCCAGTGTCCCTTGCAGCTGGTTCAGCCATGTTACGACGTTCTGGTCAAGGAAATGAGCATGAAAGCAAAGTGTAGAATTCCTCTCTCTCCCCCTAGGGCTAGAATGTAAAAGGGGTCTGTAGGCCAGCCTTAACCATATGGTCAAGAACACCCTGGTGTCTTGGTTCCCCAACCTTCTGCACACTGGAACCACCCAGAAAACTATATAAAATGCTGATGTCTGGCTCTCTCTCCTACAGACCCTGATGTAATGGCTCCTAGAGGATCGTGGAACAATAAGATAGAAGGAACAGGAGACTCTGAATGACCTGATAGCACTGAGCTGCTTAGTCCCCTGAAACACTGTTATGCAATTGCATTGATAAATTAAAAAACTAGAGCTCCAAGAGGATACACAAAAAAAGCCATGTTGATTACATATGGCTTCCATATTCACAACAGTGTTGTTTAAACTACTGTCATTTGGGGGCGCCTGGGTGGCTTAGGCGGTTAAGCGTCCGACTTTCGCTCAGGTCATGATCTCGCGGTTCGTGGGTTCGAGCCCCGCGTCGGGCTCTGTGCTGACTGCCAGCTCAGAGCCTGGAGCCTGTTTCACTCTGTGACTCCCTCTCTCTCTGACCCTCCCCTGCTCACGCTGTCTCTCTCTCTGTCTCTCCTAGAAGTAAAATAAAACATTAAAAAAAAAAAAAAAAAACTTCTGTCATTTGGCTTCAGCGAAAGCAGCTGAACAAATATGCTTATAAATAAACATAACAAACATGCAAATTATGGTCTTCAGAAAAAAGAATATATAAGTATAGGTTAAAAATAATGCCATTCTTTTTCTTTTAAATTTTGAGAGAGAGAACATACACACATGTGCAGGGAAGAGGGACAAAGGGGGAGGGAGAGAGAGAGAGAGAGAGAGAGAGAGAGAGAGAGAGAATCTTAAGCAGGCTCCATGCTTAGCATGAAGACTAACACAGGGCTCGATCTCATGACCCTGGGATCATAACCTGAGCCGAAGTCAAGAGTTGGATGCTCAACTATTAAGCCACCCAGGCACCCCAACACTATTCTTTTCTAACAAAAAAACACAAAAGTTTACCAGTAGCAAAAGAGAATGTAGTTTTAGCAGTCCAGGGAAATCACTGGTGAACTTTCATTAAAGAAAAGCTAAAAATAAATTTAAAATATTAAGATTATTCAGTTAAGACAAAGACAAAAATATATTAAAGTTTGCCAATTCATTAACAATTTGCATAAATCAATGAAAAATTTGAAGCATAATATGAGATGTCAAAAAAGACACCAGGACAGAGTTAAGTAAATGCTGAATTATCTTGCAGGCCCATTTTTGACAGGATACCTGTTAAACTGCTTTAATAAATAAATGCACTCTTTCTATTTTCTTGTTCTTTTATCCTCAACATGTGACTTCCATTTCATGGTCCAAAATGGCTGCCTCATTACCTGCTATCACATCCTCATACCAGACAGGGAGAAGGGGGAGAGCACACACTCCTTTCATTACAAAGGTACACCTTGGAATTTACCCATGCCACTTCTGCTCATGTCCCACTGCCCAGAACCTACTCATATATCCACACTTAACTGTAAGGAAGGCTGAAAAATGTAGTCCTAAGTTAGACAATCATGTCCTGAGTTAAAACTTTTATCACTATGGAAGAAAAGAATATTGGACACTGGTAGCAATTAGAAGTCTCTGCCAGAAGTCCCATTATTAAGAGGTACAAAAAAAACTGGGATAAAGTTGTGTCTAGAATATTCAAAAATTTTTTGGAGAATAATATATGAATACAAAAATATTTCTATATAACATATAAACATATATTAAAGTTATACAAACTCCAACACATAGATATACAGCATAGAAAATGAAAACCCACTTTGCTTTCATTATTTCAGCTCTGGGGAAATAATGAATTATTAAATCAATCTTGGAATATGTGGGTATGAAGCTAACATTTGGGTGATATAATGTCTTTCCATAGCTCTTCCCCAAGCGCTACTGACAGAAATAAGACTTTGGAATGGAAGATATTGTTTCTGGAATCCTAATATTTCTTTTTTTGGAGCTGATACTATAGTATCAGAAAAAAACTAGAATCCAAAGGAGAATGAATCAAGGCCAAGCTGAGGCATGAGAAGGCATCTATAGAGCCTCTTCTACTGGCAAGAGGACAACTTAAATAGATAATTAAAATAACAAAAGTAGCAAAGAAAAATCAAACATAGACATCAACCCTTATGTGACTCTCCCCGAGAAACAAAGTTTTAAAATGAATAAAAATTTTACCCATTCATATTCCATATTGCTGTATTTTTGCTATTAACCCAGAGAATATTTCTATATCAATATTCTAAATTTAACCAGCTGCAGTCATTCCTTAAGTATTGTACCATTTAACCTTTTCAAGTGAAGGGCTTGCCTTTTAAAAGAAAATACTCATTTCACATTAACGACAGAACATAATGTCCTTGGCTTAGATATTCTTGAACAACACAGGTCCTTTTTTGAACACTGTGCTTAGCTATATGGCAAACCTCAAACACTATAATTTATTCAAGGAATCAAAGTCTGAAGTCATCTATACTAGCTAGAAATTTTTAAAAATCATAATCGCAACTTAACATACCTAACTTCTTAAATTTATACTCACTGACTTCTTGGATACAATGCAATAATCATTCATGAGAATGGAAAAATTAGAAAAGTAAGTTTTTATAAGATGTACCAATTTTTGAATCATTATACTTAATTCCATTCAAAAAATGACCCAACCATACTTTTAAGCAAAGAAACACCTACTAAGGGGTGTTTTTCCTGAATTTTTGATTGTTTGAGGCAAATATAATATCATAAATCAAAGATCTTCATTTTAATATAGCTCATGCAATTTTAATAAGTTCAGAATAAAAACTCATCTATTACAAAAAGTAAATATTATAAATAAGATTTTTAAAGAATACATGTAAACCAAAAAAATATTTTTAGGTCAAACTAATTGTACTCAAAAATCAAACATAGCAATTTTATTTGGTATTAAAGCATAAACCAGATACTGTATACAGTATAGGAACAGGAGCACTCAGAATATTGTTAAAAGACAAGTACTAAGAGGGGCGCCTGGGTGGCTCAGTCGGTTAAGTGTCCAACTTCGGCTCAGGTCATGATCTCACGGTTCATGGGTTCTAGCACCGCATCAGGCTCTGTGCTGACAGTCAGCTCAGAGCCTGGAGCCTGTTTCAGATTCTGTGTCTCCCTCTCTCTCTGACCCTCCCCTGCTCACACTGTCTCTCTCTCACAGAAATAAATAAAATATTAAGAAAAAAAGACAAGTACTAAAAAAATGAAATGATACCAAATGTTGTCAGTTAAAAATTAACGTTTCTTTTTAAAAAGTGCACACAGTAATGGCTGTGGACATTAAATGTGAAGATATGTAAGTTCTACACAATTTGTATCATGGTTTAAAAATGATTATATCATTATTTCCAAGACTTGAACCTATAGTCATAATAAATATAAGCAATCAGGAGATGCCACTTCTCTACTCTGACTTCTAAATTTATATATTATACTTAAGAAAGTCACACTTAAAAGAATGATTATACAAAAATGGTCAAACATCTAACCTCAGATACCTAAATTCAATTCCCCTTACTATTCTCAAAAGTGTACGTTCCAAATGTTTACCACTGACTTTATAGTTCCTTAGTCTCAGTAAAATCAAACAACAAAACAAATACAGAGCACAAAGAAAACAATAATTAAATTTCATAGAGGAATAAAGGCCATCAAGTAGAAACCTCCAACTCTCCTCACCTCTAAAATAATCCTGGGACCTACATCCTTTCCTGCCTCCTGGAGGAAAGCCACATCCCACCCTCATCCTTACTCCCTACCCCCAACCTACAACCTGACTCTCAACTCCCCAAAACTACATATCCCCTGCATTCCTGAAGGCCCCTCTGGCTTCCTCAGGACCTTTGTTTATCTATTAAAGCCTCCTGCATGTTTCAAGGCAGGAAGAAAAAGGGCTCAGGAGCAAGCTAGGTGGTCTCAGGAAGTGCCACAATCAGTCTATGGGGTAGGAGAGACAGAGGAAAGAGAGATAAAGTGGGAGTTTGGGAGTTTAAAAAAAAAAAGAAAGAAAGAAAGAAAGAAAAAGAAAGGCTTACCGCCTATCAGGACTTTACCTATAGAAGCTGCTTTGAACTTCAAGCCAGCCTGTGAAATGTTATTGAATGTGTTTTCCAAATATGAAACTAAGCATACAAAGGCGATGTAACTTGCCCCAAGTTACACAGTTTGTAAATTTCATTGCCATAACCTTAACCTAGGTCATCAGATTCCCTAAACCCATGCTCTGTACCTTGCACTTAAGCCGACTGTCCCAGTGTAGCTGGTGAGTGTTCACAAGGAGGTACAAAGACCATCCCAGCAGTTCTGCAAGCGCTAGACTAGAGAAGAAGCAGAATTTCAAAAATATACGAGAGACAGCTGGCTCATTCTTTACTGTCAGAAACTGCAAAAATGTGTTGCCATGGGTGTTTCACAGCAGTGAATCTTGCCAAGTATCTTCCTTATCTTTGAGTGACATAGGGGTTCTTGCTATGGTTTACAGGAAGATGTCACAGACTTCTACAACACTCTGTTGTAGCTGCTTCAGTTCCCTTTTCATTATCTCCTTCCCTTGGCTATGCTCATCTTCCTCAAACATCCCTGGACAAAGTCATCCCCTTATGTTACTAACCTATTTCTCCCCTTGCATTTTACCACCAAACTCTCTGGACAGTTTTACCATCGGTCTTCACTAACTCAGCTTTCACTGACATCTCAGATCATTCTCAGTCTGGGTTCTGGTCACACATACTACTGAAGCTAAACCCCAGTGACATTCCAACTGCCAAAGCCAGTGGCCTCTTCAGTCTGCACCCTACCTAGTTCTCAAAAGTAGGGCACCTGGTTGGTTCAGTCCGTTGAGCATGGGACTCAATTTCAGCTCAGGTCATGATCTCACAGTTTTGTGAATTCCAGCCCTACACTGGATTCTGTGCTGACAGTGCAGAGCTTGCTTGGGATTCTCTCTCTTTCCCTCACTCACTGCCCCTCTCCTGCTCACACTCTCTCTGCCTTTCTCAAAATAAATAAATAAAATTAAAAAGAAAATTTAAGTTCTGACACTTTAAAGAAAGCTTTCTTCTGGGAACAAAATCCTTTCTTGAATTTCAAGAGACCACTCTCTTCTGGTTCTTGTTTCAACCTTTGATGTCTCAGTCCTAGACACCGGTGCAACCTACTTCTTCCTCTACCATTTAAATGCTGGCTCTCCAACACCCCACCCTTGGTTTGCATGTTTTTTTCCCCTCAAGTTGTTCCCTTTATGGCACTGCATCCATCTGACGGTTTCAACATAAATGAAATTATTTAATTTCTTCTAGATCTCCAATTTTTGCCCCAAATTCTTTCTTACCTTTCATATTCTTATCTTCAAAAATCAGCAGAATTTGCAGCTTGGCAGGTGCAAAATGAAATTCATGTTTCTCCTCCCCCCAATGCTGTTTTGTCCCTTGCATTCCATTTCTCAGTTAATGACACTATCCATCTTGTCTTCAAACTACAGACTGAAGCACCCACCCTCTACTCTCCCTTCTACATAAACCTCCACTTCTGAATGAACACAAATACCAAAGGTTCTACCCAAGACTCTCTCAGAGATGTTGGGTATTTGTTTATCTGTCTGTGGTTTGGTTTTTATTCTGTCTTCTTTGCTCCTTCTACCTTCGATCAGACATTCCACATTTCTTACCTGGACCAATGCAATGGCAGAAACTCCTAATGGGTAAGTAGATTCCAGTCTTTTATTCTTCAATCTCACTGACAGAATTCTTTTGCTGAGAAACAAAGCTAATCTCCATAGATACTATTCTTATATTAACAGCTTTATAATAAGGTATAATTATGCAGACAAAACTATAAGACAAAAGATACATCCCTCTGGGCAGAGTGGCTCTGCCCATATGACCAATACTACAAAAATCAATATTATGAATGATCTGTGACATAATCACTACAAGAGTCAAGACATTAAGGGCAGCTTCCTGATGCCATCCTCATGTATACACATCTGAGCTAATAGCTAGAAAACAAAGACATCTGCCAAATCATCCCAGGAGTAGTGCCCAGCCAGGGGGATCAGTTGGGACCTATCTGAAGGATTCGGATAAAAATAGATCAGAGTCTCTAGACCCTCAGAGAAAGACCACTTTGGTATGAGCAGAAATTATATTTTACAAGCTAGACTATGTTTATGTTTCACGTTGACTCTAGGATTACTTACCTGTGTTCTTCCCTAGTAAATAATAATGTTTTGAAGATGACAACCTGTCCCAGATTTAGAGAAGCGAGGGAAAGCCTTTTCTATGTGCTTATGTGGATTGCTGAGGACCAGTGAGAGAGGAAGGCATAGGCAGTGAGGGGAAGGAATCCCTAGCTAAAACTCAGAGACACAGATTCAGGAAATCTTGGCCTGGAAACATTTTCCCGCAGGATATGCCTTTCCAGTGCCAACTTTGGCTGTCTCAATCTTGTTTATTGTTAATAAGAGAGAAGGTATCCCCTCACAATTGATTTCACACTACCCTTGGTTAAAGTCAGAATTGTTAAAAACAGAATCCTCCTCAAACTGGACTGAACTTACTCCATCCCCTACCAATACCCCAAAATACTCAAAAAGCATACAGAATATTTCAATCTCCATTAGCGAAGAATTTTCACTATCTCCCAGGCAACGTCATACCGAGGTCACATGGAACATGATGCTCTTTCCAGATGGGCAGTTGTCTTCCCAGGCTGGCATTCCTTCTCATCCTTCAGAAGCCATCCATCACCTCTTTCCCAAAACTTCCCCGACCCCAGACTCAAGGAGTGCCCTGATGCCTCCATGCAACTTTGCTTATTATCACTGCCCCTCCCACACAGCATTGTGATTATTTGTATACTGAGGGGTAGGACAGCAGCATATGAATTTGAGGGTCACACAATTCGGCCTGTGACATAAACCTAAGCATAATGTGTTGAATCAATTTATCCTTGCCTGGAAAAATTAGATTGTAACTGAAAGAAGTTTTTGGACTTTGTGGTGTTTGCTTTTGTTTTATTTGCCTGTTTGTTTCCTTGGGCATCTGCTATTTGCACAGCACTATGTTTACGCCAAGAAAATTGTACATAGGAAATAAATATACCCTTCTTATTCTCTTGGAGTTTTCTCTCAGGTAAGTGGCTTTTCTAACTGCTGTAGCAAAAGCACAAATCAGAAGAAGGTGCAGCTATGCTAGGAAAGGCTGAGTGGAGAGCCTGAAGCCACAGAATTCATTTCCCCCTCACCCTCTGCAAGGGCCCCTGAAGCCAAACCACAGAACCCTGGAGCTCTAGGGAGCACTATTTGAAAGAACTGAGAGACTCATATATTAAGCCAAATCAGATCATAAATATGCAATTTTTTACTGTCAACTGTAAAACACCATACTAACTGTGGCTGTTTTTACATAGAATACAAAGTGTTCTCACAGTGTGAATCAACTGAGTATTTATTTACAAGAATATCATGGGAAGAAGGACTGCATGGACAGAAAGGAATCACCAGGGAAGGACATAAAGAAGAGACTCAGAGAGAGAGAGTGTGTGTAGAGGAGAACACCATGCAGGTAAAAATTATATACTAATGATGACCAGCATGTATAGCTGTATATAACTACAACATCAGAAGGTAAAACAGTAACTACTGATAGGGCTCTCCCCCTGTGAGCCAGGGACTGGGCAGAGCCCGAGGGATACACCCTATCCTTACAGAAACTATCAGAAATGCTATTGTTTCCCCATTTAACAGATGAAGCAAATGGTGCTTGTAAAGTTTAGGAGTGTGCACAAAGTTAGCTGGTATATTAGACACAGGATTCAGATTCTGGGATATCTGAGGTCAATGCCTAGCCAGTTAACAAATTTCAAAATCTTTTGTTTATGACAAGACATGTAGCTCAAAGTCTTTTGTCTTTATGTGTCTGCAACGTGGAACAGCAGTGCATTCCGATTTGCCAAGGACAATCCGGGTTTCTATCTGTTTCCCAGTGTAATTAGTAACAGCACTCCCTTTCACTCTCAGAAGTGCCCCAGTTAAGAGATGCCTGGGTAGCTCAGTCAGTTAAGTGTTCAATATCAGCTCAGGTCATGATCTCGCAGTTCATGGGTTCGGGCCCTGCATCAGGCTTGCTGCTGTCAGTGCAGACAGCCTGCTTCGAATCCTATGTCCTTCTCTTTCTGCTCCTCCCCTGCTTATGTTCTCTCTCAAAAATAAATAATAAAACTTTTTTTTTTTTTTTACAAAAAAGAAGTATCCCGGTTTAGACAAAATGTATATTGCCATCCTGCCTCCAATGCCATAGTGAAATGTGTCTACATGATTTTCCAGGTCCAGTGTAAAATAAAAGTGTGAGGTCTTTGTTCAAAAAGCAGGAAAAAAGTGCTGCTAGAGGTACTGAGATATAAAGCGTTTTTCTTTCTTGTATCTTCTGTACTCACACTCCACAGTCCCAATGGACTTCACTTGTAAAAAATTTCAAGATGGTGCTAGCAGAGCACTGAACCGAGCTCCAGGTCCTCTGGAGCATGTAGCCAGTGCAAACTGCACAGGATACACGTTCTCACGAAGCTAGCCCTGCTCTGCCCTTTTCCTGTCCACTCGAATAGGTCTATGAAGCCATCCTGATCTTGGTATGCCCTAGGAGGGTTACAAACAGGAAACCAGTTGCAACCCACTATTGTACTAATTCTGGGTATTAGGTCCAGAAAATCATGTCTTTAGACAAAATGTTTTAGGGTACTTCTAATAAAGCACAAAATTCCATCTCCCAAGCAAAACAAGAACATGCATTCAAGCAAATCTGGGCACTCCCTGCATTTTATCTATGACCTAAAAATAACTAATCCAGATAATGTAACCCACCCATGATATCAACTGAAAATTTAGAATACAATGAATTGAAATAATGGTGTGTTACAAAATCTTTAATAGCACAATGCCTAATTTAAATACTGTTTGTTTTAAATGCAGGTACTACATGTTTAATTTAAAACTTTTTGTCACATAAATTCATATGTGCCTGAGTAAAATTTAAATAACTTCCACTATCTATACCAACCAAATGGAAGAAAAACAAAACTGAGAATTTGAAGGATAATAAACTGTCCTTCAGAATGCGATGGGGGGGCACCTGGGTGGCTCAGTCAGTAGAGTGTCCTTTTGATTTTGGCTCAGGTCACGATCTCGTGGTACATGGGATTGAGCCCTGCATCAGGCCCTGTGTTGAGTGTGAAGCCTGTCTGGGATTCTCTCTCTCCCTCTCAATCTGTCCCTCCCTTCTCTCTGTCTTGTCCACTCATGCTCTCTCTCTCTCTAAATAAATAAATAAGTAAACATTTAAAAAAATGGGGTGGGAGGTTAGAGGATGGGTCACTGATTCATTCATTCATTCATTCATTGATTCAGCAAGTATTTACTGAGTACCTGCAATGTCACAAGCACTGCACAAACTTCTAGGGAAAAAGATGAGTAAAATATGGGCCTGTACTCAAGAAGCTTACATTCTAGTAGAATGAGACAAAGGTAAACAAATACATGAACAAGCTTCCTTTGGTGAGAGGAAAGAAGTAACTACAGGGAAGAGTGGGTAGAAAGCAGTGAGTACTCCAGCAGGGTGGGGAGGGAAGGGATAGGATCATGAACAGGTTCCTGAAAGAACTGAGCCTTGTAGGCCCTGTAGCAATACAAAAGGATGTAAGGGCCACCAAGGAGCAAGAGAAGCCTGAGAGCCCATGGAAAGAGTAGGCCACTCTAGGGGACAGCTATCTAGGGAGTGGAAGTACAGAAAGTTGTTCTCTCTCTAAAAAGTTACAAAGGCAAAGGGCTTGAGGGGCACCTGGGTGGCTCAGTTGGTTAAGCATCCGACTTTGGCTCAGGTCATGATCTCATAGTTCGTGGGTTGGAGCCCAGCATCAGGCTCTATTCTGACAGCTAGCTCAGAGCCTGGAGCCTGCTTCGGATTCTTTGTCTCCCCTCTCTCTTTGACCCTTCCGTGCTCACGCTGTCTCTCTCTGTCAGAAATAAATAAAACATTAAAAAAAAATTTTTAAATAAAGGCAAAGGGCTTGAATTGAGGAGAGGAATCAGAACTATAAAATAAGTATAAAAGTATAAAACTTTCTTAGAGAAAGAAACATTTTCCCCTTCAGGTCATATGATCATCTAACCAAGGGGAAAAATATCATTTTGTTTGATTATTTATGGGCCTGTAAGTAAAAATATGTTCTTGGTAAAACTAAAAATATGCTCTCTATCTCTTCATAATAAAGATAAGAATACCCTTCATCTGTGTTAATGGCTGAAACAATGAAAGAAATCTGAAACAATGACTAATCTGACAAATACTTATATTTGATGGAGAAATGCACTATCAAATTTTTTCAACAAATGTAACACTTAACTTATTTGATAATACAGCTATTTTTTAAGATAAGTTTTGTTTTCTCCATTCCTTTTTTTAAGTTTATTTATTTTGAAAGAGAGAGAGAGAAGAAACAATGAGTGGGGGAGGGGCAGAGAGAGAGAGGAGGACAGCAGATCCGAAGCCAGAGGTCACTATGCCGACAACAAAGAGCCAGATGCAGGGCTCGAACTCACAAATAATGAGATCATGACCCAAGTCAAAGTCGGATGCTTAGCTGACTTGAGTTACCGAAATGCCCCTCTCTTTCTGCATTTCTTATCAGTCCTTCAAGATGGACTCCTAGAAGAGGAATTGCCAGGCCAAGGGGTTTGAAAATTTTAAAAGCTCTTGGCATATTATTAGCTTAGGCAAAAACAAAAACTAGATTGACTACATTAACTGAAGGTGACCAAATAAAATACATGGGTATTTAGTGTTGCTATAAATAATACTCAAAAAAGAAATAATCAAAAAAGAACATCTAAAAGTGTATTATAAGTAGATCTCAGGTTTTGATGGTTTTGTCTAAAAGGAAGTCAGGGTAAACTTTTGTTTAGGATGATATTCAGGCCAATTAGTATGTTTTCGTGTGTGAACAGGTATGTGCACAAATACCGCACGTTTGTGCACAAATAACGGACAAACAAAAATAAAAGTGGAAGGGTCCGTAATTTCTGACTGAAATAAGAAGAATGAAATTATTAAATAACCTACTTGTAAATAGGTACATACAATTTACTTCTACCTCCCACAATTTCTTATCCAACTCTATACAGCAATGCTTTCAATTTTAATCAAGTGTTAAGATTAGAAGATAACCTGATATGCTAAATAAAGATCAATAAATTGGTTTTTAGATTCGTGTTGGCAGTCTGGCTCCACTGGGCAGGGGGTAACTTTACTGGCTTGGGGTGGTTTTTAGTTTAATTTTTCTTTTCTAGCTTTGCATTGTGGGCCAGTTCTCACTTTCTAATCAGCTAAGGCCATGTCAGGAGACTGAGCTCCGGAGCAGGCAGCTGAGTATGTCCCAGAGAAGATTAAGAAAGCTGAAAAGAAATTAGAAGAGAATCCATATGACCTTGATGCTTGGAGCTTTCTAATTCGAGAGGCACAGAATCAACCTATAGACAAAGCATGGAAGACTTATGAACACCTTGTTGCCCAGTTCCCCAGTTCTGGCAGATTCTGGAAACCATACATTGAAGCAGAGGTTAATATTTTATTTTATTTTTTCTTTTATAGGATCTGATGGGAAATACAGCATACACTAGAGTAATAGAAAACAAGTTAGGAACATAGCACAACTAGAACAAGGAGGACTTAAATGTCTCTTGCCTTTATTTTGTAAAATAGGTATGAAGGAGTAATTAAAATGAATATTTGAAATTTGGGTCTTTACAAGCTGATGATTGTTGCGTTTTGGAGTTGCAACAACATTAAAACAGTTTCAATGGTAAAAAAATTAATTAGTTAGTTAATTAAATAGGTTTTTAATGTAGGCTAGGTTAGCTGTCCATTTGTAGAACTAATGACTCTGTATAGTACTTTTTTTCATCTGTCTCCAGAAAAGAGTGACTAATGCAGTTTAAGAAGTGACTAAGATTTTTCAAAAGCCATAGGAATTTGTCACCAGTGAAGTTTCAAGAAAAGCAAATCTGAAGCTATTAAAAGTCAAATCTCCACACTAGTCAGAATGGCTACTGTCAAACGACAAGAAATAAAAAAGGTGGACAAAGACATGGAGAAAAAAAAACTCTTGTGCACTGTTGGTGGGAACGTAAATTGGTGCAGTCACTATGTAAAGCAGTATGGAGTGCTTCAAAAGACCAAAAATAGAAGCACCAGACGATCCAGTAAGTCCACTTCTGGGTACTTGCCCAAGAAAAACAAAAACACTAATTCAAAAAGATATATGCACATGTCTGTTTGTTGTAGTGCTATTTACAATAGACAATATATGAAAGCAACTTAAGTGTCCATCTACAGATGAATGGATATATAAGATGTGGTACACAATGGAATATTATTCAGCCACAAAAAAAGAATGAAATCTGGCCATTTGTGACAACATAGATAGACCTACAGAGTATTATGCTAAGTTAAATAAGTCAAATATTAATTGTTAAATAATAACTTAATAAATAAGTTAAATATGCTAAGTTAAATAAGAAAGGCAACATATAATTTCATTTACAATGGAATCAAAAAGAACAAAACCAACAAGGAAACAAATAAGAGCAAAAAGAAAAACATACTCATAAATATAGAGAACAAACTAGTAATTACCAGAGGGGAGGGAAGTCTAGGGACACGTGAAATAGGTAAAGAGGATTAAGGGGTACACAATTCTAGTTATAAAATAATGAAGTCATGGAAAAGTACAGAATGGAGAATATAGTCAATGATATTACAATAACTTTGTAAAAATAAGTCATCTTAAAAACATGCTTTTTTGACATTGCTGCATGGAAGTGCACGGCAATCCAGTTATCACCAATCACCTATAGATTCTCAAATAACCAGTATTTCCAAAGAATGTGGCCCCTAGGGGCCCAGGGACACTGATTTTAATTTGAGAAGTCAACTAGAAGTCAATCTGTGCATCCTACATCCCCTGAGATACCCTTAAGATACCGTTCTCTCCTTGCTACAGCAAAGAAGAGAATTCCTCTACCATAATTATAAGCAGAAAGTTTACATCTTACTAAACCCTGAGCAGGAAGTTTGGCCTTTGAAACATCTCCCTTGGGACCAGAGGGTTATGGAACAGAGAGGTAAAAGGAACAGAAGGTTTGAAGTTTTGAGTTAGACTGCAAAGGCTAAAGTCTCCTGGGTCTTTAAACGATGCTCTTCCAAGCACCTGGGTGGAGAGAAGCCTATCCTCAAAAGCTTTGTCTTTGCAACAGTGGGTAGGAAAAATTCAACTTTGAGTGATGTCTCAGAAGTTTCTTTCACTCAATTTTGCCCCTTCTGGCTCTAAAATGAATGAAACGTTTCCAGAACAGGCTTCTAATGCGTCAAGCCTGAAACTTTGAAACGAAGTTCCTGCCAGTTCTTTCTATGAAATTTTGAAGTTGTTTAACACAAGTTTAATGATACAGCTCTCCTGGGCTCAGTGTTAACAGGGAACCCAGAAGCTGAGCAGGGAGCAAATTTAAACACAGGATGGGGGATGGGGATGGAAGATTGTAGGGCTAGAACGGGGTGAGCACCACATGTGTCTTTAATATCCAACAGCTGCTAGAGATCATAACCCCGCTGCTCTTTCTGTACTCCCCACCAGAATCCTATGTTTCAAAGATTGTTATAACTAAAAGGACTTCGCTGCCATGTAATCTGAATAATGAACTCAAGCTCCAAAAGAATCAAGGTTTTTGTTGTTATTGTTGTTGTTGGTTTGGTTTGGTTTGGTTTGGTTTTTAACCAAATGTACCTGAATGTAGCAGACTGATTTCAATCAACAAGCCAAAGCCTTAAAATAAAATCCCAGGAGAGGAAGAGAAGGAAAGAAATTACACAATGCAGGCCGGGACAGGGGGTTAAAAAGAAAGAGGAAAGATGGGGTAGCAGGGGTTCCCTGGCCAAGAGCCATCTCCCATTGGAGCTAACTTTTCAAACCCGCAGCTCTCCAAGGCCCTAGGAACTCAGTGCGTATCCAGGCGTGAAACAATCCCCGCGGGGTCCTCGCGCCTACGAGAGCAGCGTCCACGCACGGGTCCGTGGTTCCCGCGATGCCGGGACCCATGCCCCGACCCCCGCAAACAATGCTGCGCGCGCTTCTCGCGGCCTCCCCGGGGTCTGCTCCCGCGCCGCCCGCCGCCGCCTCCGTCGCCGCGCGGGGACACACTCACCGACACCAGGAACTCCAGCGTGCCCACATAGTCCCGCTCGGTCTTCTGGAGCTCGCTGAGCACGCACACGCGCAGGCGAAGCTGTTTCTCCAGGTCCTTGGCGCTCTCCGCGCGGCCGTCCCCGCGGCTCTCGTCGCTCATGGTGGGCGGCGGGACGCGGGGCTGTTGCGCAGCGCGCTGCCCCGCGCGCCGGCTAGTGCTCGGCCCCGCGCGGCCAGAAAGGAAAGTTGCTGCCTCCGAGAAGTCCGAGAGGTACGGGAGACTTTACATGCCGGGGAGAGACTGGGGTGGTGGGAGAGGGGAGGGCGCCCGCTGGAACTCTGGCGCGGAAGGCGCGAGCCTTTGAGGAGATGACTCCCGAGAGAGGGGGCACCGGCTCGGGACCTGCGCGCCGGGCCCCACGACTCCGGCCTCACGCGGCCCGGGCTGGCGGGGAGGCGGCTCCGGCAGCCACAGCGGTGACTTGGACGTTAATCAAGTGCTTTGTATCCATGTGACTCCGACCCTTTACCCTTCGCCAAATCTCAGGAAAAAGGAAACAACCCTGGGGAAGTGTGTTGCGTGCCAGCTAACTAAAACACACACACACACACACTCTCTCTCTCTCACACACACACACACACACACACACACACACACACGAGTCAGCAGTTGAGATGGAACTAATTTGAGATTCCCAAACCTAGGAGGACGTACTAAGACACAGCTCGAGAGTTGCTCCTATGACCCCCTCCTATTGTTTAGCTTTAATGTGTTTTGTACAAATCCTGAAAGCAAAGAAACAAGTCCCCACGGTTACATAACTGGATGGGAACAAAACAACCATGGCATTGACCCTCCCGTCTTTGAAAAGAAACACATTGATTTTGGGGTTTGTTTAGGCACAAAACAGGTTTGCTTTTAAAAGCCCCCAACTGAGAATAATTCACAGGGCAGATACCCTCCAGCCTGCACTTGGAAAGTCAATTAGCATAATAAATGAAG
The DNA here is from genome assembly GCF_003009895.1 of Hyaena hyaena. Taxonomy (NCBI): domain Eukaryota; kingdom Metazoa; phylum Chordata; class Mammalia; order Carnivora; family Hyaenidae; genus Hyaena; species Hyaena hyaena. The sequence goes on along the minus strand of NW_024081292.1, from coordinate 223,510 downwards.
ACACGATGGGAAAGTGACAGCCTGGCCCAAACCGTAAACTCCAGATACAATAAGCATCACCACTGCGACCTGCTGCTTTGGAGGGGGATGCTTTGCATGTCTATAACCTTTTTTCAATATCAAGATACTTATGTAAATTATATCACAGGCAAGAATATGTGTGCCTGTTTTGTTTCTAAGAGCTGCTATGATTTAAGACAGTGTCACTAAATGAACAATGCTATTATTGAAGAGTTATCAAAAGATATATAGATACAGTTATAGGTATGTAGATACAGATACATTCTGGGGATTTGCAAAGGGAGAGAAACACAGAGCCTGTCCTGATTGTGATGGTTATGCTGATTACCTTTTCTCACTTGGAAACAGAGCCAGGAGCTAATGAGCACTGAGTATTTACAATTCCATGCAAAAAAAAATCCATATATATTTTTGTCTTGGTAATAACCAGGTTAATTATTCAGTGTCATTCTTTCCTACTCAGAACTTGAAACAGACCACATTAATAACATTTAAAGACACTGAAGAGTAAATCGTTTAGATTCAAGAAAATAGCATGTTAATCTTTTCTAATAGTTGAAAGCATTAGTATAACTCTAAAAAATAAAGATGCTTTCTGCATTACATACATTAAAATAATTATCAGTTTTCCAGATGATGCCAGTTTTCCAGATGCTTTTCAGCGCATGGTTTATGATGAATCACTAGACATCTCAAAGAGCTAAAACAGTAATTTTCGTCTTTCATTAAGGGCACAGCTTTTTCATTAAGGGCATCAGCTTGAGGAGCTGATGGACAAGATATGATTTTCCTTTGTTTTGTGCATGGCTAACGAGAGGTAGCTAGGAGCAAAGGACAAATAATTAAATGGCTTCACACCTTATGGCAAAAGAACAAAGGACAAAGCACATTTAAGAGCAGACCTCACAACCCCTGGTAAACAATAAACAAAAGAAACAAGCGGAAGACAAAGGAAACGCACATTCATTTCCATGAATGGGAAAATCAACCACGATTGAGCCTTTTTACAATGTGCTGCAGGCAGCAAGGAATGAATGCATTTCCTCCTCCTTACGTCTATAACCTTCTCTAATGTAAAAAGTAAATAAATCAGGCTTTCCATCAGGTGTTGTCCTAAATAAAAATAACATTTCTTACCAATTGCCCCCAATTTGAAAACCGTTGATGCACTTATCCTTCTATCCAAAAAAAAATTTTTTTAGTCTGTATACAACCCACTAGAGCATCAGTCTCACCTCAGAATGATAAATTGAGCTTGAATCACTAGTGGAGTTTTAGACACCCACAGCATTTGGCTCAATTCTACAAACAGGTATTGAATACCTGTGTGTATTGCATGGTGCTAGGGCCTGGGGATTCCAGAGCCCTTGATCTCTAAGCAAATATTTCTCAAGGTAGTTCACAGACCATTACACTGAGGTCTTGTTAAACATTTCTAGGACCTATCCTAAATTTATTAAATGAGAATCTCAGAGATGTAAGCTCCAAACTTTTTTGACTGGTCTTTGGATTATTCTTAGGCACAGTAATATTTGAGAGCCACCATTCTAAGGAATTATAATTGAATGGAAGAGAGTGTTATAAATATAGGTGATGCATTAAAAGGAAAACTGCAAGGCATGCTTTGCCAAAAAGAAAAAAAAAAAAGTGCAAGGAAGCTAGCAGAAAAATATTCACGTGTGCAGATTCAGATGTGTCTCAGAAGTGCCTATGTAGAAATTATTATGATATTAACAGTCTCTACCCATTCTTCTTTTTCTCAGTCTACTCTTTAACATCATTTGTAATTAATGAACAGCTTCAGAACACCACATAGTCCCTTCTGCCAAGCACCTCTCAGTGTCTTCTGTAGCCCTGGCAGGAGTTCTTAATTCCTTATCAAAGACCTAAGAGCATAAGAAAACAGGGCCAGAGTATCTGAAAATCTTCACTTTGATGGTAAATAAGGTCTTTCATAAACTCTGAATGTGTTGCATCCCTCCCCACTTCCTCAATTGAAACTTTAAGCTCTGCCTGCCAGGAAAAGGGAAGCAACAACAAAAATGATGGACAGAATCCAGTCTTTTCCTGAAATACTAATGAGGTTGAAGCATCCAATAAAAAGGAGATGGTAGAAAAGAAGATAGTTGGAAAAGCTAAGTAGTAAACTAGCTCAGCCATTAAACTTATTTCATATGCATGAACTTGATGAGGTTAGAATCTATTATCATGAGGCGCCTGGATGGCTCAGTCTGTTAAGCATCGACTTCAGCTCAGGTCATGATCTCATGGTTTCGTGGGTTCAAGCCCCGCATCGGGCTCTGTGCTGACAGCTAGCTCAGAGCCTGGAGCCTGTTTCAGATTCTGTATCTCCCATTCTCTCTCTGACCCTCCCCTGCTTGCTCTCTCTCTCTCTCTCTTTCTCTCTCTCAGAAATAAATAAAAAAACATAAAAAATTTAAAAAAAGAATCTATTATCATACAGTTGAGAGAGCCAAGCACAGTAGGTTTTCTTTGGTCAGTCTTAGAGAGGGGCAACTCCTGGACAGAGAATCTAAGGTGGTCTCTTTACAAAATAGAGCTCCCAGCTTGTATTTCTGATAGAGACCATTGTAGCTCCCCTGCCATTCCAATACTAGTTTTTGCCCAGGTAAAGTAATAAATCAAATAGGATGTGAATGTCATTAAAAGACAGCAGTACTAGAAAAGGAAGGAAGGAAGGAAGGAAGCAAAGAGGGGAGGAAGAAGGAAAGGAAGGAAGGAGGGAAGGAAGGAAGAAAGAAAGAATGGTAGGAAAGAAGGAAGGAGGGAAGGAAAGAAAAAAGAAGGAAGGGGAGAAAGATTGCTTGATTGTATGGCAGTCTTGTTAAATAGAGAATTCTGAGTCCGACTATTTTTTATTTACAAGTAAAATTGATTCTGGTATTTCTTTCACTACTCTGGGCTAAGACTGATGATTCTAGATTATACTAATATAAAAATATTATAGATATATTGGAGCTGTATGAAGCAAAATACAAGTCTTGGATAAGAAGTCATTCTAGAAATACTTATTAATTTTATTTTTTAGTTATAACAAGCATTTTTTAGTTAGAACAAGTTATAACAAACATGTACTAGAGTATGTAATTATTTGTATCACACCAGTTCAAAAATTTTAGAATGTATATTACCTGAAAGGACAAAATACAATTTTATAGCCATATTTTAATTTTAGATACAGTGTTTATTGCATAGCAAACTAAATAAATGTTTGAATAGGATTATTTTAGGAAGACTGTAAAGTTCTTAAAGATGTGGGCCTTTCCACACTAGCTTGATCAACCCTAAATCGTCCTCATGGCCATAATCTAACATGAAAGGGATAATCACATTCTTCATTATGGAAACTTAACCTACAACCATCCCTGTAAAATAAACATCCAGGTTTTGTCTGTGATTAGTCTCAGAAGAATGTCATCTTTGCATTGTACCATCTGCCTGCTTAGCCTTTCCTTCCTTTAAAAATCCTCTCCAACCTCACATACCTCTCCTCCCTATAAAAACTTCTACCTGGTTGTTTTGTCTCCTATATGAACACCCTCTAATGTATTCTCTAGGGTTAGCATTCTAGTGTGTGTGTGTGTGTGTGTGTGATTTGATTATTATCAATATCTAATATCTATATGTAATATAATTTATAAAAATTATATATATTTATGTCATTGCCTGTTTGTCTTAGCCTGATTTCCTCAGAAAGCAGAGTGAGACAAAAGCTAATGTGAAGATAGTGTATATGGTAACATGATCCTAGGCAGGAGGAGTGAAGGAAAGGAAGAGTGGAACAGAGAAAAAGGGAAAACCAATACAAGAATGCATAATAAAGTTGACCATGCCATGGGAAGCTAGATGCTCTGTTCTATAGAACCTTCTGAGTAGTCTTATGAAATATATACATCTCAGAACTGTCCTGGGAGAAGAAAGAGGGAAGCACTTATTCATTATTTTCTGTTCCCCGTTGGTCAGAGATTGCCCCATTAGGATTCATGGGACCCTGTTCTTGCATGTTGCCCATGCATGAGTGACTAGAGGTTTTACGGATAAGATTGGAGTCAGGAAGCAAGAAACGTGAGGCACTCTTAGATTGTTCCTGTGTGAAGTTGGTCTGAGCATTTGAGGAACAGCATCCATGGTCATCAAGAATAAGAGAAAAGGTCAAAAGAGTTTTTCCTGGAATACAAGAGGAGTTTGATTCTGCTTCAAACTCTTTAGGATAAGGGCAAATGTCATTTATGACCTAGCCCATCTGGCTTCATTTCATGCCACTCCCTCCTTTGCAAATGAACCCCAGCCACATGGGAGTAGTTTCAGAATTCTTACAATCCCAAGCTCCGTGGTTTGTCCTTTTTCCCTATGACAGCATCAGTTATGCTTTATTATAATTGCCAGATCAATTGATAGAATTCTTTCTGAGACCACAGCGTCTTGAAGGAAAAGACTATGTCTTCTATGTGGCTGAGAGCCTCTCCAGAATCTGGCATGCAATTGTAATTAAATGGATACTTGTTGATTGAATGAATGAATGAATGAAATTCATTGGAATCTGTTGGCCTCCCAGAGTTTAATCATTCTATCACTAAATGAAGATAGGTCTTTGTTTAGACTTGTTTACTGAAAACAGATATATAATGTGTTGGGGCTAGAGAATTCCCATAAATCCCCTTATTTCTACCTCCCTAACTCAGTTTCTCTTATTGTTAATATCTTACATTAGTGTGGTACATTTGTTACAATTAATCAGCTTGCATGTATACATTATTATTAATGAAAGTCTGTCACTTACATTAGGACCCTGTCCTTGTATTGCACTTTCTATGGGCTTTAACAAATGTATGGCATATATCCACCTTTACAGTATCATATAAAATAGTTTATAAAAGTCCCCCGTGCTCTACGTATTTATTCCTCTCTCCCTTCCCCCAAGACCCTGGAAGTCAGTGATCTTTTTGCTCTCTATAGTTTTGTCTTTTACAGGATGTCATATAGTTGTGATCATACATTATGAGCCTTTTCAGAGAGGCTTCTTCCACTTAGCAAGCTGCATTTAAGTTTTCTCCATGTCTTTTCATGGCTTGATAGCCCATTTCCTTTGATCGCTGAATAAAATTTCATTATCAAGATGTACCATTTTATCAACTTACCTGTTGAAGGATGTCTTGAATGCTTCCAAGTTTTGGCAATTAGGAATAAAGCTGCTATAAACATTAGTGTGCAAGTTTTGTATGGACATGCAGTTTCAACTCATTTGTGTAAATAACAAGGAGCACTATTGCTGGATCATACGATGAGAGTATATTTAGTTTTTGTAAGAAACTGCCAAACTATTTCAAGGTGACAGTCATTTTTCATTCCCACCAGCAGTGAATGAGTGTCTCTATTGCTCCACATCCTCATCAGCCTTTGGTGGTATCAGGACTTTGGAATTTGGCCATTCTAATTGGTATATAGTGGCACCACACTGGGTTATTTTATAATTTCCTAGTTATAAAATACATACAAGGCTGCACATCTTTTCATATGTTTACTTGCCATCTGTATATCTTTTTTAATAATGTGTTAAAGTCTTTGGCCCATTTTTTAATTAGGTTGTTTTCTTATTATTGAACTTTAATAGCTATTTGTATATTTTGTACAATAATTCTTTATCAGATGTGCCTTTTGCAAATATTTTCTCACAGTCTGTGGTTTTTTAATTTTTTTTGACGTTATCTTTTTGCAGAGAAGATTAATGAAGTCCAATCTATCAAGTTTTTCTTTCATGCATCAGATTTTTGATGCTGTATGTAAAAATGTTTGGATTTATCATTGCTAAACCCAAAGTCACCCATATTTTCTCTTATGTTGTCTTCTCAAAGGTTTATAATTTTGCATTTTACATTTAGGTCTATGATCCATAAATTAATATTTGTGAAAAGCGTAAGGTCTGCATCTAGATTTGTTTTTCTTTTCTTTTCTTTTTCTCTGGTTTGTTTTTTTTTTTTTTTTTTTTTTTTTTTTTTTTTTTTTTTTTTTTTTTTTTTTTTTTTTTTTTTTTTTTTTTTTTTTTTTTTTTTNTTTTTTTTTTTTTTGTTTTTTTTTTTTTTTTTTTTTTTTTTTGCATGTGTTATGTCCAGTGGTCCCAACATGATTTGTTTAAAAGCTTATCCTTTCTCTCTTAAATGGCCTTTGCTCCTTTATCAAAGATCAGTTGATTATATTTGTGTGGATCTTTGTATGGGCTCTCTATTCTCTTACTTTGATCTATTTCTCTGGTTTTTCCCCCAGTACCATGCTATATTTATTACTCTACATTAATACTATGTCTTGAAGTTAGTCCTTTGACTTTGGTCTTCTCCTTCAATATTTAATTGACTATTCTGGGTCTTTTGCCTCTCTGTATCAACTTCAGAATCATTTTTTCAATATTCACAAATTAACTTGCTGAGATTTTGATTGAAATTGCATTGAATCTATATATCAGGTTAGGAAGAACTGACACCTTTACAATATTTAGTGTTTCTACCGATGTACATGCAACGTCTATTCATTTATCTGGATCTTTATTGATTTCTTTCATCAGGATTTATAAATGTTTCTCATATAGATATTAAACATACCTTGTTAGAGTTACACCTATGTATTACTTTTGGTGCTAAAAAGATGAATAAAGCTACTGTAAACATTGGGGTGCAGGTTTTTGTGTAGACATGAAGTTTACCAAATAAATGATCTGTGTTTTTTCATTTCAAATTCTAGTTGTTCATTGCTAGTATAGAAGAAAGCAATTAACTTTTTTATATATTAGCCTAATATCCTTCCAACTTGCTATAATCACTTATTAGTTCCAGGTTTTTATTGTTACTGTTTGGATTTCTACATAGACAATTATGTCATCTTTCAACAGGGACAGTTTTATTTCTTCCTTCCTAATCTGTATATTTTTTATTTCCTTTTCTTATTTTATTGCATTAGCTAGGATTTCCAATACAACGTAGAATAGATAGGGTAAGAGCAGATATCCTTGCCTTATTCCTGATCTTAGTGAGAAAGCCTCTAGTTGTTCACCATTAAGTATGATATTAGCTGTAGATTTTCCTAGATGTTCTTTATCAAGTTGAGAAAGAGTGTACCCATTTTTTTATAATTATTTAATTCTTATATTGATAACATCTGTACAAATAAATAGCACACTTAAATTAGTCTTTCCTGTTTTAGAAAATATGCATTGTTTCTTGACTACCCACTATATTACTTGAGACTATTAAAAATTCTTTCTCTGATTCACCACCTTCTACCTTCTAACTTTATTCTTTAGTATTTTATCACCAGGGTTGATAATATTTATCTTGTGTTCTATAATGGCATTTAAAACATCCATGTTTCTCTTTAAAAACTTAAAATCAGGGACATCTGGGTGGCTCAGCTGGTTGAGCATCCAACTTCAGCTCAGGTCATGATCGCATGGTTCATGACTTCGAGCCCCACATCAGGCTCTCTGATGCCTAAAATATAATTATTTTGCCATGATGCTTTATCAATAATCTCACTATAAAAGAATGATGGGTTTAGGATGACTGGGTGCCTCAGTTGGTTGAGTGAGCATCTGACTATTGATTTCAGCTCAGGTCATGATCCCAGGGTCATGGGATTAAGCCCTGCATCAGGTTCCGTGCTCTTTAAGATTCTTTCTCTCTCTCTCTCTCTCTCTCTCTCTCTCTCACCTTCTACCCCCTCCCTGCTTGTGCTCTCTTTCTCTCAAAAATAAAAATTTTTTAAATGCTATGTTCAGAATTATTACCCATTAGAATTGTGAAGACCATTGCTTATTTTTTCTCTTACCAATGTGTTGGTGATTAGATGTCCAATGCTACTTTGACTCTTTGCTCATTGTAGATGACATGTTTTATCCATCCAAAAGTTTTTTAGAAATTCTCTTTCTTTTGTGTTCTGACAAAGATTTCAGCCATATGTTTACATGTGGATATTCTTTTAATTATTTTCTATGAACTTGATAGACTCAAACACAAGAATAGTATCTTCTGACCTCTGGGAAACATTTTTTGTATTAATTTTTAAAATTTCTTTGCCTTTGTTATCATGAGCCCTTTTTTCTGGAAATCCTGTTAGTTGAGTTGGATCTTTTACACTCCATATTTCTTTTTCTAGTGTTCAATCTCCAGCAAAACAGTGTTTTGTTGTTGTTGCCTTTATTTTGTTCAATCTGTTGATTTTTTTCATGTTGTGAGAGACCTACTCACTTTATTTTCTAATCTGTCTTGATTTTTTTTCAATGTTTTATTTATTTTTGAGAGAGAGAGAGAGAGACGAAGAGCATGAGCAGGAGGGGCAGAGAGAGGGGGGTGACAGAGGATCCGAAGCAGGCTCCAGGCTCTGAGCTGTCAGCACAGAACCTAATGCAGGGCTCAACCCCACAAACCACAAGATCATGACCTAAGCTGAACTTGGATGCTTAACTGAGTGAGGCACCCAGGTGCCCCTATTCTAACTCTTCAAATTTTTCATTTGGCATGTAAGTGTATATATTTGGTAAGTGTTCTAATTTGTTCCTTGCTGTGCCTTTTTGTGGCATTCTGTTCTCGTACTCTGGGGATACACCTTCTCAAATCTTTCTCTGAAGTTTCTTTGTTTCTTCTAGAGACAATTTTTCTGTTGTTTTTTTATCTGGTCCTTCCCTTTGTCCTTTTGTGATGTTGATAGGATATTCATTCTATTTAATTAAAGGGAATGGCATTGTTTTTCTCTGTAACAAGGATGTGTTTCCTCTATTGTATGTGGGTCTGTTTTCCTGCCTCATCTCTCATTAATAGACCTTTACTGGGAACTTTATGTAGGTGTCCAGGACTTGCCTAAATGAAATGAAGCCTTTAATGGGAGCAGGCAGGTGGTAGGTCTCTAGCTGTGGAAGTTCCAAGTGCCAAAATGGGAGAACTTTTTTCTGAGGTGCCAGCACCAAAAGTTCTAATTCTGCCTGTGCAGATACTACATCTTATTAGAGAAGAATCCTTAGGTATTTTTAGTCTGCGGTTGATGCTTGATTTTTACACTAAGCATCAGAAAACACAGAGAAGGAAAGCAAAAAAATGAGTGTGTCAGGAAGAAAACAGTAAGTTGCTGTGCACATAGCTTTCTAAGATAAGCCACTCTTCTCACTTCTGTTGCCTTTACGTCTTCCAGCCCTCCTAGGGTTAGTCTTTTGCCAGTACTCTGCTCTACACCTGCCTTGCTCTTTTACTTATCAAAATGCTTCCATCCTCTTTTTATCTTTCAGAAATGTGTTGAAATCGCTCTCGTGCTCATGTTTCTGTTTCATTAACTTTATGGCAATGAGTGTTTTCTTTTATTGTTATCTAATGATGGTAGGGAGGTTGAAGAAATTAAGGAAAAACACACATGCTCAGCCCATTATCTTGTACCATCTTCAAATAGAAATTTCAAAGTCTATGTAACACAGCTGCCAGTGGAACATTTAAATAAAAAGGTCTATATTATCAAAAAGAAAGGACTAGCAGTATCTTCATATCCTGATTAATGACATGCATATACACTAAAAGAAGGATATGCACACAGAGATGTGATGAAGCAAATAGCCAGTTGTAAAGGGGAAGTTATAAAAACTGGAATACACTAGATGGAGGAATCTACATAATTTTTTAAGGTAATACTAGATAGTAGGTTACACAGCATGTTGTAACTTTCATGGCATAACTGGCTTCATTCAACCATTGTGGGTAGATAATGCTCCTTAATGAATTATGACCCCTTGTATGCACATCATTTAGTAATTTGACAATTCTCTTGCTCTCATTAAGAGATAGAATCTTTTTTCCACACTACCTTTAAATCTTAACTGACCTTGTGAATTGCCTTTTCCAACAGATGTGATAGAAGTGATGATATATAAGTTCCAGAGATTAAACCTTAAAAGAACTTGTAACTTCCATTCTTGCCTTCTTGAAAACCTGAGACCATCATCTAGACCAAAGCCCAGAGTAGCCAACTGTAGAATAGGAAGCCATATGGAGGAGAGCCAAAGCACCTCAACCAATAGTCATCATCAGTTGTCAGACCTGAGAGTAATACCATCTGGGACTCTCCTGACCCCAGTGAGCTGTCACTGAGCTGAGTGAGCTCAGGCAAGACCAGAAAAAGAGACACTCACATGGTCTATTCACAAAATTAAGAAAAATAATAAATTATTGGTGTTTTAAGACATTAAATTTTGGAGTATTTTTTCTTTCTTGAGCAATGGATTACTGAAACCACATCTAACAGAAGTTTTGGGCTTTGGCTCTAATTGGACCATTTTTTAAAGTTTATTTATTTATTTTGAGAGAGAGAGTACAGGTGGGGAAGAGGAAGAGAGAGAAACAAAGAGAGAGAGGGAAAGAGAATCCCAAGCAGGCTCCACGCTGTCAGTGCAGAGCCCAATGCAGGGCTCAAACTTGCAAACTGTGAGATCATGACCTGAGCTGAAGTTGGACCCTTAACTGACTGATCCACCCATTTGCCCCTCTAATTGGACTATTTTAATCATACAAATTCATTCCTTCAACAATCTCTGTAGGTAAAGGAATTCTGTGCACAGATTGGCTTAGGTCTGAATTTTTGCTTTTCTTTGAACTAGTTGTTGTAGCAAGAAATTGTCATAATGGGCTTAGGTCAAACCAGGTCCTATCCCTATCCTTAAGGGTGAGTTCAATTTCATTCAAGCCAATGGAGAAGGAGTGAAATGGACTCTGGAGGCAGTTCCAGTGTCTATGACAGGTAGGAGGAGGCTAATAATTGACCATGGAAAATTTTCTGTTCATGACCCTTATTCATTGTTGCGTCTCTTGAAGCCAACATTGTCGCCCTGGAAACTGCTGCTACCCTTGCCCAACTTGCCACCATTAGAGTTGCCACTTCTGAGTCTGCTTAATAGCTGCTGCCATTACTTCAAGCCATTGCTGCCAACAGTATAAAGCTGCTCCACAGCTTGGGTGGACACAGCTTTCAGCATGAGCTGCAACTACTGCCAAAGTGCTGGACTGCTTTCCAACCTAAACTGAACTGAAAACGGTGCATAGAGAGGGTCTAACTGAAAAGATAAAATTGGAAAGACAAAAGACATGAGACAGAAATAAAGACAAAATGGGGAAGAGGAGGAGAATATCCAGTCCCACCTTGGTTATAAAGGTACAAGATTCAGAGGTGGTCTGGAAAAGGCTGCATATTGCTTCCATTAGAAGCACAGAAGCTTTGGGGTGCCTGGGCGGCTCAGTCAGTTAAGCATCTGAGTTTGGCTCATGTCATGATCTCATGGTTGGTGAGTTCTAGCCCCATGTCAGGCTCTGTGCCTGGCGCCTGCTTCAGATTCTGTGTCTCCATCTCTCTGTCTCTCTGCCTCTTCTCTACTCACATTCTGTCTGTCTCTCTCTCAAAAACAAATAAACATTTAAGAAAATAAAAGAAAAAAAAAGACAGCAGCTTTGGGGATGGCAAGAACAGCTTCAACTGCAGAAGCAGCTGCAAAGGAGAGAAAAGTTGATGCCCAGTGCAGGAGCCAAAGTTTTAGGAAGTACTCTTGAGTTCCAGGACATTCGCCAAAACACATCTGGGTCTCTGAAGAGTGGCTCTTCGCCTCCAGGATATCATTCATACATGCCCTCAATGTTCACCAGAGAAGATTTTCTCACTTGAACAAAGGCTAAACCCTGGGAGGCTCTCTGTGTTCCTACTTCCTAGGTTTCCCTGCTGCCAAAGTGCTCTGCAGCTGCGACCCAGCTCAGGTTGCCATATGCATCTCCTGGATGGAGGGAGGATTGCAAAAGAAAAAGAGGAAGGGAATGCTCTCCATAAACAATCGAAAAATATGCATATCCCTGGCAGATTTCTCGCAGCTCTTATTGCTTAGTCCTTACACATGTGTATGCTTTCAAATCATATTTTATTTTTCAAAATATGGTGCTAACTTAATGGATTCCTCTTGATATTATTTTCTTTTTTAGAGTTTGCATCTGTATTCATAAGAGCAATGGATAAGTAGTTTTCCTTCTGGTGCTCTCCTTAACAAACTGAATTCTTAAAATACATGAAAATTCATCTAGAAAAATCTGTGGTCTGGAATTGTTTAAATAACATTGAAATTATCTGTTTTTAAAGGTGAGTTGGAAGTCAGGTATAAAACCACCCATCCAATTCTGGTACCTATATAAATAGGAGAGATTAACTTAACTTGCAACCTCTATATTTTCTTGTGGAAATTTGTATAGTTTATATTTTGCTCAATAATCTTTTTTCCTAGTTTTCATTTTGTTGCCACATAATTATATCATATTTTAATCTCTTAAATCTCAGTGTTAATATCATCATTCTTATTTCTAATATTTTATATATTTGCTCCACATCCTTTTCTTCTTAGCCAGGGTTTTGAGGGGGATTTATGTTTTTTTGGTCTGTAAATGCATCTAGCTTTTGAAACTTTTAGTCTTTATAATATTTTCCTCTTTAATTATTTTTCTCTCTTCATTAATTTTCTTTTCCTATTTTTTTCATATTCTTCTCACTGCAGTTTCTTTGTTTTTCTAAGATAATTATTAAAATCCTGTGTGATCAGTAATTTTTCTTTAATGGTGAAGCTATTTAAGGCTATGCATCTTCATATGCACAGTTATTATTACATCTCAGTAATTTTAACTTTCTTCATTATACTGCTTCCTTAACAGTTTGTAATTTCTATTGTGATTTCTTCTTTGAACCAACAGTTAGTAGGAGTATGTTTCTTGATTTTCAAGTCACTAGTTTGGGTCATATATTTCATATTAATTTCTAACTCAAAAACTTATGGTTAGGGATCTCTACTTTTAAAGAAAAAACTTCATTATTTTTTGTGGCAAACTGTATGATGACTTTTTATAACATTCATGCCATGATCATGTGGAAAAAAGTTTATTTTCAACATAAAGAGTATAACATATATACATTATTAAGGTTATCCTGTATTATTTAATTACATTCTATCTTTAATTAATTTTTGTTTTCTCATTTTACCAAATTCTGAAAAAGCTATATTAAAGTTCTCACTATAATTAATTATATTTTTATGTTCTTCTTGCATCCTTTTCATGACTCAGCAATTTTTATTATTGTCTTTAAGAGTAATTCTTGAAATCAACATATTTCTAGGTTTGTTTTTTAATCAATCTAGCAGTATCTGACTTTTAATAATAGATTCCATTCACTGTCCATTCACAGTGCGTAAAAATTATGAGGTAGGATTTATTTTAGGAATGCAATATCACAATTAGCATAATTCCCTAAGTAATACATTATAAAAGAAGATGTTTTCATCATTTCAATACATTCTGAAACTGCACTTGATAAAAGACAGTAGCAACTATAATAAAAAGTCTAAGAAGGCATTGAAATAAATGGCTTAAAAATAAAAAAGGCTATATACTCCAAACCAGCAACAAACATTATTTCAAATGGTGAAATGTGAAAGCCATTTTTATCAAAATCAGGAACAAGAAAGAAATGCTCTCCACTATCATAATTAAACATTAATTCTACTCTGCCTGGTAATATAGTAAAGTTAGGTAATAAAATACTGGTAAATATTGGGGCGCCTGGGTGGCTTAGTTGGTTAAGCATCCAACTTTCGCTTAGGTCATGATCTCGCGGTTCATGGGTTCGAGCCCCACGTCGGGCTCTGTGCTGACTGCCAGCTCGGAGCCTGGAGCCTATTTCAGAGTCTGTATATCCCTCTCTCTCTGACCCTCCCCTGTGCACACTGTCTCTCTCTCTTTCTCTCTCTCTCTCTCCTAGAAATAAATAAAAATATTTTTAAAAAAATACTGGTAAATATTGAACAAGAAGAAATTAATTATATTTTTGTAATATGATTTATGCTATAATTAAAATATTTTATTTCATTTTAAAAGATAAATATGCAAAATTAGTAGCTTTACTTTATACTGGAAATAATGAGCAATAAACAGAAACACAAAATATATTCCATTTATAATATAGTTAAAAGCCATGAGATTTATTCCTAACAATAAGGATAAAGGGCTTACTTGAATATAATTATACATTATTTGAGGTCTTATAACAAAGCCTAAAAAGGGAATGTCTCAGTATCATTTAAAAATATCTGGGAGCAGTAAAAAACTGTATGAAAAGAAGGGGCGAGATTTGCCTTGCAAACATTACAACTTAGCATAAAGCCACCATAATCAAAAGAATGTGACATTAGCACATGAATAGGCAACTCTGTTAGAGTAATAGGGAATAATCAATAGGTATATTGTAATATATGCAAATGTTCAACATCTAACAAAGGCAGTATACAAATGTAATAGGGATGTTAACTAACTTGAATTTAAATAAAAAGTTAAGAATTAAAATAAAAGTCACAGTAAAATGTGGCCTTTGCTTCTGGCCAATGTGGATTAATAGGGATAGATTTAACCTCTCATCTTAAACAACTAGAAAAGCAGACCTAATATATGAAACAACAGTTTTCAGATATAGACTTCAGGCAGCTCAGAACAGTGATTCCTGAGAAAGGGGAAGCAAGAAAGATGAGACTGGATAAGTGACCTAGCTCACTGCCTGAAGAGCCTTTTCAGGCTGAAGCCTAAGAAGAGGAACTCAAACTCAAATGGCTCAGCAACCTCATGGATTGAGGAGACAAATTTAGAAAGCCAAGACAGCTATCATTCTCAGGGTAGAGTGTCAGGGAGGAGAGAAATGCAAGAGGTTCCATTTCAAGTCTTAGGACTGATCCATGGATGCATGTGAGGAAACTACGTGGGACTGACCAGGGTGCCTGGGTGGCTCAGTTGGTTAAGTGTCAGACTTCAGCTCAAGTCATGATCTCATGGTTCATGGGTTCGAGCCCACGTCGGGCTCTGTGCTGACAGCTAGATTAGAGCCTGGAGTCTGTCTTTGGATTCGGTATCTCCCTCTGTCTCTGACCCTCTCCTGCTTATGCTGTCTCTATCTCTCTCTCAAAAATAAATAAAAGATTAAAAATTTTTTAAAAATATTTGGCACTTACCAATGCAAAATTCACAATGTCTGGCATCAATAAATAATTAACTTGGTATGCAAAGAAGCAGAAAAAAATGACCCATAATCAGAAGTAGAATCAATCGGGTGCCTGGGTGGCTCAGTCGGTTAAGCGTTCGACTTCAGCTCAGGTCATGACCTCACAGTTCGTGGGTTCAAGCCCTGAGTCAGGCTCTGTGCTGACAACTAGCTCAGAGCCTGGAATCTGCTTCAGATTCTGTATCTCCCTCTCTCTCTGACCCTCCCCTGCTTGCTCGCTCGCTCGCTCGCTCTCTGTCTCACTCTCTCTCTCTCGGAAATAAATAAAACATTAAAAATTTTAAAAAAAAAGGTTCATCCAAGTATCTATCAATAGATGAATGGGTAAAGAAGATGTGGTATATACATAAAAAAGAATGAGTTCTTGCCATTCACAACATGTATGAACCTAGTGTGTATGATGCTAAGTGAAATAAGTTGCTTCCATATCCTGACTATTGGAAATAATGCTGCACTAAACACAGGGGTGCATGTATGTTTTGAAATTCATGTTTTTGTATTCTTTGGGTAAATACCCAGCAGAGAAACTCTTCTTGACCAAATACGTCCAAACAGATCTGCATACATCTGTGCCTACTGTTTTCTCTTACAACAGAAAGGTGTTTGTGGTCTGCTATTTTGTCCGTCTGTACTTTGTATCCCATACCTCTGCCTTCTTAGGAAAATGTTTCTATTAGTTTTTCTCTTCTCTCCTCTACCATTGATTCCTTTAACTCCTCTCCTTTGACTCTCATCCCCAACACACAAAAAAAATTTACTTTTAGTCTAAATACACAACACCCTTTCTTGTCTGTAGACTTGTTCTGATGATCTTGCCCCTGGTTGAGTCATTCTTCCTTTTTACTCTCCCCTCCTTCCTTAGTTAAACCTTTCTTACCATCCTATCTTGAAGGCCCCACCCTCATTACCTCATCTAAACTGAATTATTTCCCAAAGGTTCCGTCTCCAAATCATGCTGGGGGTCAAAGATTCAATATGTGAATGTTTGGAGGATATATTTCAGTGCATAGCACTGTTATATGTTTACAGGTTTCATCAAATTTGGAAAAACTTTGGCCACCATTTCATCAAATACCATGTGTCTCCCTAATTCTTTTCTCTTTTTCTTATGATTCCAATTACAAATGTATGATAGGCTGTGTGTTTTTTCTCCATAGCTCATAGTTCACTTTCTATTTGATATCCATTCTTTGTTCTGTTCTGTTCATTGTTCACTCTGTTCAGTTTCTCTTTGCGTTTAATTTTGTATACTTCCCACTGCTATGTTTCCAAGTTCACTAGTATTTCTTTATGCAGTGTTTAATCTGCTTTTAATTCCATCCAGTGCATTTTCTCATTTTACATATTATCTTTCATCTCTAAGGATGTGATTTTGGTTTTTCTAATATCTTTACTTTCTATCTTCATCCTGAAACTTTCCTCTAACTTCTTGAATTTATTTATAACAGGTGTTTTAACAGCCTTGTCAATGTGTTATTTCTAGGTCTGCTGATACTGATTGATTACACTTCTTTTTTTTTTTTTTGAAAGTATGGGTTTATTTTTATATGTTTTTTTATTTATTTCTGAGAGAGAGTGAAATCAAGAGTCAGATGCTTGACCCACTGAGCCACCCAGACACCCCAAGGGTTCCTTTTTATCCTCCTTACCAATATTTGTTATTTCTTGTCTTTTTGATACAAGTCATTATGATTGGTATGAAGTGATATTGTGGTTTTGATTTGCGATTTTCTGATGATAAGTGATGTTGACCATCTTTTTCTGCGTCTATTGGCCATTTATATGTCTTCTTTGAAAAATGCCTATTCAGGTCCTCTGGCCATTTTTTAATGTTTGGTGTTCTTTGGGGTGTTTTTGGCATTGAATTGTATAAGTGTTTTATATATTTTCATGTTAATTCCTTATTAGATATATTATTTGCAAATGTCTTCTCTCATTTAGTAGGTTGCCTTTACGTTCTGTTGATGGTTTCCTTCACTGTGCAAAATGTTTTTTTTAAATCCCAACAGTTTATTTTTGCTTTTGTTTCCCTTGCCTGAGGAGACAGATCCAGAAAAATGTTGTTTAGGCTGATGTCCAAGAGATTACTGCCTGTATTTCCTTTTAGGAGTTTCATGGTTTCAGGTCTCACATTTAGATCTTTAATCTATTTTGAGTTTATTTTTGTGTATGGTGCTCCAGTTTCATTCTTTTGCATGTAGTTGTCCAGTTTTCCAAACACCATTTATTGAAGAGACTATCTTTTCTCCACTGTATATTCTTGCCTCCTTTGTTGTTGATTATTTGATCATATAAGCTCAGTGTTATTTTTACACTTATTGTAAATTTTCTGAGAAGCAGAAGAATCAGAAACCACTCAGGTCAATAGATAAAGACATTATGTTTTTTGTACTAAAATCAGAACTTCTGAGACAAATGAGGACACAACAAATAGAATATTTGAGATCTGAAAAATTCTGAAAAATCTAGATGATTTGGACTCATTTGAATCAGTTATGAACAAAGGTACCACACTATATTTAACATTTGTTGAGAATCCAGAAACTCTATGGAATTTCCAAGACTTGGATTTTTATTGAGTGGTCAGCAAATTTGGGAACTCTTATTAGATCTATCTTGGGATTTTCCTAAGTGTTAAGAGTAATAAAGGTGTCTTGATATTCATAACAAACCCTTTTCAACCACACCTAAGTTTATATTAATGAGGTGACTTTGGAAAGTGCTTAAGGATAGGGACTGGTTGTCAGGGTAACCTACCATGTGAATGGAAGGTTGAAACTTTCAGTCCCACCCTCCGGACCTTCCTGGGAGGGGGAGAATAGCTTGAAGTTCTATCTATCACCAATAGCCAATGATTTAATCAAGCATGCTTGTATAATGAAGTCTCCATAAAAACTGAAAGTATGAGGTTCAGAGAGCTTCTCGGTTTGCAAATACTTGGAAGTGCTGGGAGAAGGGCATGCTCAGAGAAGGCAAGGAAGCTCTCTGTCCCTTCTCCAAGCTTGCCCTATGCATTGCTTCCTTCTGGCTGTTCTGAGTTATATCCATTACTAGTAAACCAATAGAATTTTAAGATACTATTTACTAAAAGTAAAACTTTCTCTAAGTTCTGTGAGCTGCTCTAACAAGTTAATGAAATCCAAGGAGAGGGTCCTTGAAACTTCCACTTTATGGTGGGTCAGAGGCACAGATGACAACTTGTGATTGGCATTGAGGTGAGGGTCATGGGAGTCTTGTGGGACTGAGCACTTAACCTGTGGGATCTGACAGTCTCCAGTGGCAGAATTGAATTGAATTGTAGGACACTAAGCTGATGTCACAGAATTGCTTTGTGGTGTGGGAAGGGATACATACACTGGAATTAGTGTCAGAATTGTAGTCCTTGTGTCCTCAACCATAGACTCTTATGATCAAAACTTGCCCTATTTATAAGTAAAATGTTTTTATAGTGTAATTTCGAACTATGCCTTAACTGCTGTCACAGGAAAGATGCTTACTTACAAATGTTCACCTCAATCCCTAATGTTTATGAATAGAGGAAAGTATTTTTCAATTTATATTTCTTTTCTAGCGTTTAAAATAATCTGTGAAAAAGGTAAGTATTATTTTTTATTATGACTGACATGGTCTTTAAAATTTTAGGGGCATTGGAGAATGTATCTGATAGCTTCTTTTGAGATGTCTTTGAGAAATAGCTAATATTCAGTGCGAGCTTTTTTTAAAAACTTAAAAAAAAAAACTAGGGAAAATATAGTCGAATTAAATGTCTGGGAAAACTTGCTCTCAATTTTGATCAGAAATTTCAGGTATACCAGTTTTCATAGCAGCTATAGCTCATGTTGTATGAAGGAAAGATTTAAAAAAATTTTTTTTTAATGTTTATTTATTTTCGAGAGAAAGAGTACAAGTGGGGGAGGGGCAAACAGAGAGAGGGAGACACAGAATCCTAAGCTAGCTCCAGGTTCATAACTATCAGCACAGAGCCCAACGTGGGACTTGAACCCACAAGCTGTGAGATCATGACCTGAGCTGAAGTCGGAGGCCCAACTGACTGAGCCACCCAGGCGCCTCAGGATTTTTTAAATGTTCATTTTAAAAGGAATACTATTCTTTGTTAACTAACTCAAATTCAAATAAAATTTAAAAAGGAATACTATTTTTATTAGACTCTAGGAAAACTTTTTGATGGTTGAAGTGTGGGATTTTTTAAATGTGCTTATTTGTTTTTAACCAAAAATGATGCCTTGTGAAACTGCTTTAGGCCTTTTTCTGGGTTTCTCACTAAAGCAAAGATGAAAGCATATTTGGGAAGTCCAGAGAGTTCTTATTTTTCAAAAATTGACTAACTTGGCACACAAACCTCCTACTTAAGAAAAATATAATGTTCTTGACACCAAAACTTCCTATTTTATTTATATGTCTTACCCTCTTTCTGTATTAGTTTTACTGTGACTATAATCTCTGTCATCCTACAACCAGTCGCCCCTCATGCCACACATTCTCTTCTCCAACCCCATTCTTCATGACATGCGGTTGAATTTTCCTCAATTTTGTGAGATGTGCAGTGCAATCCCACCTTCTAGATGGGTCCCCAAGTTTTCCCCTCCCTCTCCAATTTATCCTATGTACGCTTTCCTTTGCACAAATGTAAGCCTGCTGCTGGGGCTTTTTCAAGAGACCTCACCAAACTTGCATTATCTGTCACAGTCTTCCTTGCCTTACATTTCCTCTTTGATAGGAAAATATTATTAGTTATCCAGGGGTTTCAACCTAATATGCATTTGTGAAAAAGATAAAAGAAGATAATAGTAGGTCTTCTCTCAAGTCGAAATCAAATTTATCAGTGGCAATACTGACACCACTAAAGACAAAAACTGGACAAAACAAGCTTCCTGTAAACTAAATTTGCAGTCCAAATCTGAAGAGACCCTGGGGCAAAGGTGTATTAATATACATAGATGCATACATATGTACTAATTATTAATATATTTACAAATATGGTAGATACTTCATTCAGACTAGGTTGATAACATTAACACACCCATTTACAATTTAGTGATTGTGTTTTTAGTAAAGTAACTGTAAAATATTTATTTCATTTCAGAAGGGCAATTAATTCAGAAGAGTGTGGTTTCCTAATGAATGTCATCTCATATGGGTTTGGATGGTTTTGGATCCGTATGTGTGTGTTACTATGGCCAAAGACATAAAATATGTTTCTGGATATGAGATATATACTACTTAGGAATGTTAACACAAAGAGTCTTACTTTCAAATTGGGAGAAATGAAATATTTATGGCAATATGTGTTTTTGACATAAACTGAACAGTGTCATTCTCCTGCCTTAAACAAATGATAAGTCTTTCATTCCCCTTGTGTTAGCTTTTGCATGATGATATCTCTATTTTTAGGCAAGTCCAGCCTGGTCAAACTTAGAGCAAATGGAATTAGTTAGGAAAGTTAAATTTAGAAATAAAATCTCTTTTCCTCCAGATTGATGAGTTTATATCCAGAATTAACATTAGTGTGACTTAGACTTTTCAATAGCCCCCTGCAGAGATGGCAGAAATATAAACCCAGAAAACCTCAGTCATCACCACTTTATATCATTTTATCCCATTAAAGGTTAAAATTGCATCTCCAAAATAATGGGCTTTGGGAATAAAAACATTTATATAGAGTAGCTTAAGGCAAGTAGCCTAATTTTCAGAATGTAGTAAGTAAGACTAAGAATTAGATTATAGCTTTATGAATACCTGTAATGTAAGGGAAGTTGTGTAATAAAATTAAAATATCATTGCATGGAAATGAGCTTCCTGAACTGGTAAATGTGCTGTTCAATGAAAAATATTTCAAAGGCATATTTCTCTACATGATTAAGATTCTTCACAATTAAAAACCTCTGTCTTAAAATATTCTTCAACTTCAAAGGCATTTCTAGTCAGGAAATCCCCCTGGATTCCTTGGTGACACTTCTCTCTCTTTTTTTTCCCTCAGTAGTAGGAAATTACAATACCAAAATACAACAGAGCCCACACATCTGTTAGCCACTTTTGCTGTAGGTACTTAATTGATGCAAGATGCTTCTGAAGGTTGGGGGAGGAGACACAAAGCAAAGGAATGTCACCGGCAAACAAAATGATAAGGGAAAGGAAGAAAAATGAAATAGCCAATTTGTTGAAATAGCCAATTCGTTGAAATAGCCAATTTGTAGAAATAGCCTATTATTATTCACTTTAAAGTTTTTGTGTATATATGAGTGTGTCTGTGTATGTTTGTATTTTGTCTGAGGAAAAACGTACTCAGTGAATGTTAGTTGACTGATCAATTTTTGTTCTACAAAATAGAAATCTCTCTTGAGAAACTTCACTGAAATAGTCACTTCTACTTCAAAAGGTAATTTTCCTATTAATGTTACCAGGATCAAAATATTCAACCTGTGTACTGAATTTGCTCAATATGTCTGCAGATATAAATTAGATATGTGTATTGAAAAAGGCATAATAATCTTTTAATGATATCTTCATCATCAAACATTCAATATAGTATCAACAGTCCCAACAGAGGATTTATCCTCTGTTCCAGAGACTGTGGCAAATACTTCATATGATTCTAGAAACAACACACAGTACACAGCTACACAGTAGCTCTTAATACTCCATTTTATAGATTAAAGCATTAAGGTTGTGCCTAAGTTCTCAGAGTGAATTGGTAGCAAATCTGGTTTTTCCTCAGTGTGTCTGACCTGAAAGTATATTTGTTCATCTATGCAAGGAGTTTTCAAAGAGTGCTCCTCTGACCAAAGACAATAATATTATCCAGAAACATGTGAGAAATGCAAATTCTCAGGCCCTACCCAGGGTCTACTGAATTAGATATCCTGAAGGTAGAACTTAGTGATCTGTTTTTTTTTTTTTTAACAAACCCTCCTGGTAAATCTAGGCTTGCTCAAACTTGAGAATCACTGCTTTATTCAATGCTAACTTTAATATATACTATTATGTTATGATGGATATAATATGACAAAGATTTATTTTTTCCTTGATTAAACTTTAGTCAGGTTCCTGAGACTTCTCTTAGGCCCATCTGTTAACTTCCATGTAAAATCCAGTTTTAGTAAGAACTCCACCAAGTAATTTAACCAACATTTTCCTCTCTCAATATCTCATCACCTTCAATATATGATCAGGTTCCTTATCTTTCTCCATCCTCATATCATATTTGATCACCCTGGCCTGTCTTCAGCAAGAATCCTGTTTGGTTGGTTTACCCAGAACCCCCTTTACTTCTTGTTTCCACTTACTAATTTTCCATCCACTGACCCATACCCTACTCTTTGTCTATAAATTTCCATTTGCCCATGCTGTATTTGGAGTTGAGCCCCATCTCTCTCCCACACTGTGCAATCCCATTACAACAGTCCATACACCTATCACAGTCTGTCTCACCATCTTTAACAAGTATCATTAAATATTTTTTCTTTTTAATTGGCAAAGAAGAAGTCAAACTTTCGCTTTTCGCAGACGACATGATACTCTACGTAGAAAACCCGACAGACTCCACCAGAAGCCTACTAGAACTGATCCAAGAATTCAGCAAAGTTGCAGGGTACAAAATCAAGGTACAGAAATCGGTTGCATTTTTATGCACCAACAATGAAGCAATGGAAAGAGAAATCAAGAAACTGATCCCATTCACAATTGCTAAAAAAAACCATAAAGTACCTAGGAATAACCCTAACCAAGGACACAAAAATCTGTATGATGAAAACTATAGAAAACTTATGAAGGAAATTGAAGAAGACATAAAGAAATGGAAAAACATTCCATGCTCATGGATTGGAAGAATAAATATAGTTAAAATGTCATTACTACCCAAAGCAATCTACACATTCAATGCAATCCCAATCAAAATTGCACCCGCATACTTCTCAAAACTAGAACAAACTATCCTAAAATTTATATGGAACCACAAAAGACCCCGAATAGCCAAAGTAATATTGAATAATAAAACCAAAATGGGAGGTATCACCATCCCAGACTTTAGCTTCTACTACAAAGCTGTCATCATCAAGACAGTATGGTATTGGCACAAACACAGATCCATAGACCAATGGAATAGAATTGAGAACTCAGAATTGGACCCAAAAATATACAGCCAACTAATCTTTGACAAAGCAGGAAAGAGTATCCAATGGAAAAAAGACAATCTCTTTAACAGATGGTGCTGGGAGAACTGGACAGCAACATGCAGAAGAATGAAACTAGATCATTTTCTCACACCATACACAAAAATAAACTCAAAATGGATAAAGAACCTGAACGTGAGATAGGAAACCATCAAAACCCTAGAGGAGAAAGCAGGAAGCAAACTCCTGGACCTCCACCACAGCAATTTCTTACTTGACACATCCCCAAAAACAAAAGAATCAAGAGCAAAAATAAACTATTGGGACCTCATCAAGATTAAAAGCTTCTGAACCGCGGGGCGCCTGGGTGGCTTAGTCGGTTAAGCGTCTGACTTTCGCTTAGGTCATGATCTCGCGGTTCGTGGGTTCAAGCCCCGCATCGGGCTCTGTGCTGACTGCCAGCTCAGAGCCTGGAGCCTGTTTCAGTCT